>NW_023601543.1:27967113-28047840 GCF_014898055.3 Talpa occidentalis
TATAGTTATTTCTTTTCCTGATCCCTTATTTAAGTTTTCTAGATTCCTGCTATGAGTGAGACCATCCGTATTTTTCTTTTTCTTTTGGCTTATTTCGCTGAGCATGATCCCTTCCAGCGCCCATCCATGTTGCTCAAATTGCATGTTTTATCTTTTTTGAATGCTGAGTAATATTCCATGATATATATGTACCACATCTTCTTGATCCAGTCATCTATTTGGGCATTTGGGCTGTTTCCAAAGCTTAGCTATTGTAAATCGTTGCTATAAACATAGGGTGCAGGTGTTCTTTGGAATTGATGTTTCTGTGTCCTTTGGGTAAATACCTAGGAGTGGAATTGCTGGATCATATGGAAGCTCTATGTTTAGTAGGTCCAGAAATCTCCACACAGCTCTCCATAGGGTTGACCAGTTTGCATTCCACCAACAGTGCAGGAGAGTTCCTTTTTCTCCACAACCTCGCCAACATTTGTTGTTGCTAGTTTTTTAATATGGTGCCATTCTCACTGGTGTAAGATGGTATCTCATGGTAGTTTTGATTTGCATTTCCCTGATGACAAGTGATGTTGAACATTTTTTCATATGTCTGTTGGCCATTTGCATTTCCTCTTCAGAGAAGTTTCTTTTTAGCTCTTCTGCCCATTTTTTGACTGGAGTATTTTCTTTGTTTGTTGAGTTTCATCAGCTCTTTGCAGATTTTTGTGATCAGTCCTTTATCATTAGTGTTGGGTGCAAAAATGTTCTCCCAGTTGTGGGGTTTCTCTTTGTTTTTTTATTGTCTCTTTTGCTGTGCAGAAGCTCTTTAATTTGATGTCGCCCCAGCTGTTTATCTTTGCCTTCACTATCACTGCTTTGGGTGATGTGTCTGTAAAGATGTCTTTGATATGCAAATCACGTAGTGTTTCACCTATATTTCCTTCTATGTATTTTATGGTTTCAGGTCTTATGTCTAGTTCTTTAATCCATTTTGAGTTGATTTTGTGTATGGTGTGAGGTAGTGGTCAAGCTTCATTTCTTTTGCATGTAGCAACCTAGTTTCCCCAGCACCATTTATTGAACAAACTTTCTTTGCTCCAATGCATAGTCTTTGCTCCTTTGTCAAAGATTAGTTGACCATAAATCTGTGGGTTTATTTCTGGATTTTCTATTCGATTCCATTGGTCTGTATGTCTAATAACAATATATTCAATTGAATATGATAAAGATCAGAACCAATTTAGCCTGAAGGCATGGATATCTTGTATTTGGTCTGTACAGTATTTTTTTTTTCATTAACTTATTTTTAACATGTAAACAGAAAGACATTTTAAAAAGATACAGATATTTCAGTTTCTTTTAAAACATATGCTACAATCCAATTATACTTGATTTCCTTTCCCACATGGCAATGTTCAGCTGACCTTAATGAGTTTCCCCTTTTAGACAATACATAGGCTTTCAAAGACCTTGATCCCTACCCAACCTGCATAACTCATGTATGTTACCTGATTATCCCTAGGGGGACATGAGTCACAAATCTAAAGGTATAAGACACAATCATAGTCCTCAGGGAACCTTGGAGGAAGGCAAACCTAGGTAAAACAATAAGAAATAATAAAATTTATAATGCAATTTAATAATACACTCATGATTGAAGATACATTTTAAAGGGTTAGTAATGGACTGGACGTTTTTATAGCAGTTGACTTATAATGAAGAATAGATAGCAACAGAATCATAAGTAGGGTTGATCTACTTTTCAGAAAATAATACCCTAGTAATAATAGTACTCACTATGACCAAAGCATTATAATAAGTGTTTTACATGCATATATCCTTTGAATCCTTTCAACAACCGTATGAAGTAGATGGTTATTATCATTTATACAGATCAGAAAATTGAGACCCATACCAGTATGATAATTTGTTGAAGGGCACGTAGGTACTTAGTGACTCAAGAACCCCGAGCTCCTGATTTTCTGGTTCACTGTTCTTTATAGTATAGTTTAAGAAAACCTGAAAGTCTGGACAGTTTCCCCATTTTCTAAAGATAGTTTTTAAACTGAGGAGGTAATAGTGTTGCAGAGAATTTGCAAGTAGGATTTGCCTCAGGTGTTCCAGAGTAGCCTCTAAATTTCTTTCAGGGAGGCTATTGAATAAAAGATGAGACAGATCAGTAGTAGTGAGTGAGACCCCAAAAGTTAATCAATACCACAGATTGCCCTGGATTAAAATTGATGTTATTGCCTGGTAGAAAAGCTCCTAGGTCCAATGTGTATCTAATCCCCTGTCCATTATAAAGCTCAATAAATAACCTGTGAGCCAATGGAGACCTCACTATTCACTCTGCCCAGTGCGTGATCTATGCCTCCAGCCTTGAAGAAATTCAGTTTCAAAAAAGTGATTCAGTTAAACTTTTTTTCTTAAACGGCAATTGAGGTAGTTATGAACTAGTTTACTGAGATAATCCCCTTAAACTCTAGAGGGCAATTTATATAGGAAAGAACATCAACAACATTCTTGATTCACAGAAGTGAAAAATAGCCTTCGTAAATTCAATCTATGCAAATTAAATATATTAAGATCTCCATTAGGTTGTGCTTTTTAAAATAGTGGATTGACTGAGTTATCTGATTAGCTGAGTATAAAGTTGAAACTACTCCCCTGCTGAAAAAAATCTCAATTGTGCAGAAGCCCAGGAGATTCTGTGCTGAATCCTTGGTGTGTTTTCGTTAGTGACTGGATTCTTTACATCATTGTCAAATATTAGTGGCAGAGGGATTTGTAGGACAAACTACCAGGTTCAACCTCTGAAGAGCACTGGTCATTGACAATAAAGGAGAGAACACAAAAGAGGCCAGAGTAAAGAGAATACTCTGAATTCCAACTCCTTGGAGCCTTAAGAGCTATTTTATTTATTTTTTAAGATCTATTTATTTATGCATACAAGAGCTGGGGTACAGGCCAGAGGTGAGGGGGTGAGAAGATTCACCAGAGACAGAGGGGGGGGAAAGAACAGGTGAATTGACTGAAATACACTGCTGAGGGGAGCAGCGGGCGAGTCAGGAGACGTCTGCTATGCCATGTGGGTCACCTCCCTGGCCAGGGATCGAACTCATGCTGCAGTGGCTGTGAATAGCTTCATAGGTTGTGTCTTAACCCCTTGCACCACCAGGGAAGCCCCAAGAGCTATTTTAAAATGTTAATTTTTTTAAATGTGATATGTTGACAGGTCTAGTAATTCTTCACTTATATATGTTTTAATATTATTAATGTGGCTCCATCAGTTGTAAGGTATACTATAAGTAACAACAATAACATTGAAATTTGTGGGTTTTTACTATAAATAAAGTAGACTCAAAATTATTCCTTGCATCAATCAGAATCTTAGCAGAAAACAGATGGCACACTAAAAAGACTAATTAAAGAGAATTTAATAAAGTGACTATTTGCTAAAGTGTCAGTATTCTCCCTGGGCACAAAACAGTAGCTGTATACCCAGCACATCTCTTAATAATGTGTTAAACCAATTGCAGCAACAAACCCAAAATTTCAGGGGCTTAACATAATAAAGGTCTAATGCGGTTCCATGCTTTCCTCTCAGACTGTTTTCTTCATAAGCCATGACATCATATGAAAATTCATATGCATTATACATAGAAATTTTCAGCCATGGCTTGTCCTGAGGAGTGGGACTGGAGTGTATTTGTGGGACAGGTGGAGACGGTCTCTCTTTGTGTGTCTCTGTGTTTATCTATCTGTGTGTGTGTGTGTGTATATATATATATATATATATATATATAATACTATTAATGTGGCTCCATCAGCTGTAAGGTACACTGCAAGTAACAATAATAACATTGAAATTTGTGGGTTTATACTATAAATAAAGCAGATATATATATCTGTATACACACACACACACCAGGGTGCATGATCCAACCCTATGAACACTGGTGTGCTAAGGTAAGGGTACTAGAAAACTCGAGTAACATGAACAATTGAAGGTGGGATGAAGGGATCCATTTTCCATTATTAACAAGAATGAGAAGTAGTGAACAGGTGTCTTCTGGGTGCTCATAGTACCCTGGGCATAAATCTAGCTATGATATTTTAAGATTATGTGTCTTAAATTTAACTACATTAAGCTATTTTCAAGGCCTAACCAGAATACCTGGAATAAATATATGTACATTAAAGCTTGCTGAAGTGAACTGAATATAAGAGCCATCAAATTATGAGGACTGGGATACAAAGTTAGGCTCAGACTGACAATGACAGTGATACAAAGTTGAGTATAAACTAGAGAGTTGAGTTAGAGCTCTGTAAATGTTTGTCCCACTGTCAACTTTTTTTTTTTTAAGATTTATTTATTTATTTATACAAGCACTGGGTACAGTCAGAAGTGCGGGAGGGTGAGAGAATTCACCAGAGCCAGAGGAGAGAGCAGAGCAGGCATTGACGAAGTGACAAAGTACACTGCCATGTGGGACCCTCGCCCGGTGGCTGGGGATCGAACCGGCGCTGCAGAGGCTGCGGGCAGCTTCACAACCCAGCGCTCAACCGCTGCGCCACAGGGGAGGCCCAGCCACTGTCAACTTTTTGATTTATTCCAGGGGTTGGAGCATGGTTGTGGCTGCAGATGCAAATGGTCCCAAAGGTAAACAATGCAAAGACCGGAAACCAAATAGGGGCCTGACTGGTATATTAGACACCTGAAGAAAATTTAGTGTTGGAATATACAGTGGCACTTATTCTATTTCGGTATATGAAAAAGAGGGTTGAGGCAAGATACCATCGGTACCATTTTCCAAGAATCTCAGATATCACATAAAGTTTCTAAATTCTCACTGATTCTGATTATATAAAATGTGTTTTCCTCAGGCAGCTCAGATAAAAAAATCTTTTAGGATGATACTTATTCTCTTTCATCATCCTTCAGATTAGTCCAGAGTCTTGAGACCAGCAATTTGCAGTCCTTGAAATGTTTAGAAGCATACCAAACATTACAGATTAGTGGGGTTCACCAAAGAGGTGGTTTGTTACACACACCCACATAGACCAGTGTCTTTCAATAAATACCAAATTTGAAAGAAAAAAATAACTTCATTCCTGAGACAAGTACTATCAAATGATTGAAAAATCTACAGTTCAAATCATTCACTTCTTAATCCCTAGAGATCGTCTTCCCTTGAGACAGCAATTAGATTAGAAAGCCTGGAGCCATCCCCTTGATTACTTAAAATGATAGTAAGTCCTTGAGCTAACTTACATGGATAGAAATGGTTTCCATGGTACAGACAACTAAGGAGAGACAACTTCTTTCCAGTTTACTTACTTAACGCTTTGAAAATACTTTTGTAAATTTTTTCAAAGAGGCTGCAAGTCTCTTTTTAAAATGAATCATAGCACTCTCTCCTGATTTAAAATAGCTGAATGAAACTGTGCCAAGTGCTGATAATAACAGTCGTTCTGTGTCACGGATGGTCAACCCTTACTCCCACCCTTATAGCAAGTGTGAAGTTCTAATCAGTATAATGAATGAAGCAGTTATTACCATTTTGAAAAAACACCCCAAATTGCTGCTCTTTTGTGAATTATACTGACGGATTCTAGCTCTTTTTCTTTGCTCAGACTACTTGTCCAGAGACTTTGTGAATAAAAAGGCAGGAAGTTATTTACCATGTGGATAAATGAGGGGATTTACTCACAACTGGGAACCTTCCCTCTCTATTAAAAATAGGATTTGATTTATACCTCTTTTAAAATTACCTTCCAAGACTAAAATGTCAGGTTCAACTGTATTTTAAGGACCATTCTATTAGTGGTTTACAAATAGTAAACAAATGTGTAGAATATCCATTGTAGGTATATATGCCTTGGACAACTTTATACCCCCCATAAGTCACTTAGCCTGAATATCTCAGCTTCCCCCAATGCTCAAGTGGAATAATAATACTTTCCTACCTCAAAGAAATGGTTTGTGAATTAAACAGTGTATGAACTGCTTTGAAGGTGAACTGCCAAGTTTTTTGTGATCCCTTTGTTTCTACTCTGGCTCAGTTGCTACACAATTAAACATATAATGTTGTAAATATGCCATGTTTGGCTTTCATACCATCATACGCTCTGGAAAACAAAATTTGCTTCAAATATTTTCCTACTTCTCTGCATTTGGTCTGTGTGGGACTTGGGGCTAATTAATATCCACAGGCTGTTATCTAAGCTTTTTCGGAGGGCTAATTAACTAGTGTATACTTTGTCAAATTCTAATGAGAACTGATAAGGAGTCTTTTGACTTGGTTTTATTTTCTCTTGGGGAGGACATATTATTTTAGCAAACATTTGTTTTCTTCAAGGAGACAATATTTGTTAATTTAACCAATGTTTACTAGCACTTTTAAGGCCTATGGGAGATACAAGAATATAAAAGAACATTTTTTTAAAGGAGCTTATGGATCTGAGGAGATTAAGCTACTTATGAAAAACTGTAAGCCACAAACATTATGCATATGTGTGAGGGGACTCTCCAGTAAATGAGCATTGAAGTGGGCTTAAGGTGACAGGCTTGACTGATGTAGAGGCCTTGCTTTGGATAGTAATGAACAAGATGAAGTGTGTAGGATGGACTAGGGGGAGACATAATGGGCTTAATCAGAAAGGAGAGCTTAATCAAGGAAGAGGGTAGGGAAACAGAGAGCGGGAGGCAGCAGGAAAAAGAATGCTGGACTGGGATTCAGGGGGTCTGGGTTTAGTCCTTGTGCAATTTTTGCTATTCTGTACCTCTTTGGACTTTGCTTTGTTATTTCTCCTCACAGAACTTTAAGTCACGCCCTCCACAATGCAGGGGCTGGAACTACAAAAGAGACATCCAACCAGGACATTCTAGAATTTAAAAGGTTCCTCAAGAGAAGTGAGTTTTAAATTTTGAATCTAGTCAGGTTCACAAGTTCTCAATAGGTTTTGTGGCTGAAGTGAGAGAAAATAGTAGTATACCTCATAAAGGCCCCTCCATTGAAAGCCCAGCATCAGATAAGGAGAAAACAGTCATGGGGAGGGGAATATGAGAGAGAAAATTTTATATCAAATGCATTAGATCGAGTCCTTGGGAGGTGGTATCATGTAGTAGGAAGAACACAAGCTTTGGAGTTGAATAGCTTTAGCCAAAGTCTGAACCCCAGGTTACCCACGTAGTTGTGACTTCAGACAAGTTCCTTACCCGCTCTGAGCCAGAATTTTCTAAGTATTAAATTGGAGAGTAATAATTCTAATACTAATACTACTAATAGGGTTGTTTTGAAAACTAATGAGTCAATCTGAGCAAAGCATATTACACCCATCTGGCTTGCCATAAACATTCAAGTAGCAGCCATTTATAGTTCCCAATTACTGGAACCCTGATATGTCTTGACTGTTTGCTAGACACATTAGATTATAGAATGGGGGCTCTTCGGCCCCTCCTTAGAAACTGAGCTTTTATCATTTTTAAATTGAGGGCCTCTATGTCAGCTTCTACACCAGCCCATCCCCCACACTATTAGACATCCTCAGTTCCTCTCCTAGAAAACAGGTTTTTGAGGCATCTGCTATTTTCAATTTGTTGATATCTAGATCTGCCCAGTCTCAGTTGATCTAGATGTAGAGTCACACTGTATCCTTGTTCTCCAACTGCCTGTGGGTATATCTGATTTAATTCCTGTCAAAGTAAAGAGTTTTCACAGAATACTTGAAGAAGCCATTTCCTTTAGCCAGACAGCCCTGACCACCCTTCCTCTCATTTACAGGGTCTTACTCAGGGCCTCTGATAGCGTAAAGACTCCGGCTCTATTACTCTGATATGTTAGGCAAAGATCTGTTTGTCGATTAGTTTTGATTAGATAGGAGTTCCACACAAAAGGGGGCTTGTGCACTTATTGTAGTTACTGAGATTAAGGGAGCCAGGTACTGCTGTGGGAAGCTGCCTTACTGAAAAGAGAGGCCATTCTTTGATGTTGAGAGGCTCAGCCTTCCCCAATGAGAAAAAAGACTTAGTTTCCTTGATTTTGCAAAGCACTTGAAAAGCGCTTGAAACAACTCTTTAGTTTGGATAATGCTTGTTTAGGGGAGGGAGTGGTTAAGTCTGAGCAAGGGAAGGAAAGTGGAGATTTCGTTTCTTTACTGTTTCCCATGATCTCACCAGCAACTCAACTGACTTTATTCCCCCGCTTTTGTTCTTTTTCTTTTTTCCATCTTTTACACTTAGTCACACTCTTCTTCCCCGCCTCCCATGCTGGTCTTTTTTTCCCCAAGTAGCTCCTCTGTCATGGTCTACATCAATCTAACCCACACCTCATCATGGCACTCACCCATTTGATTTGATTTGATTTTTGACACAGCCCACCCCTACCATTGTACATACTCCTGGACTCAAAACTTTGTGCATTTAGTTTCTTTTGTGATTGAAAGGAGAAATTATCTGGATGATCAAAGGAGTGTAGTTTTGCCTTTGGATGCTGTATTGTGCTTGTTATCAGACTAGGAGTGTGTCTGATCTTGAAACAGCCACCTAAATAAATTCAGAAGACATGTTAAGAGGAAGCAGTAAAACCTGACAAGTGTCTCCTTCTGCCTTCTCCCTTCTTGATCCACTACTCTATAGTGAAGATGAAGCTGAATGGAGCTGCTCTCTTGCTCCCCCATCCTATTCTTATTTTTTTCCCTCTTTCATTTCATCATGTACGGAATATACTTGGCACTGGCCCTGGCACATAGTAAGTGCTCAATAAGTGTTACTAAACCAGACTCTAAAGTTCCCTATACCCTTTCCCTGCTTTATTTTTCTTCATAACACTAAGTTGCCATGTGCTAAACTACATATTTTATGTAGTTGGTTTCTTTATGGTTTTTGTCCCTTCCATCCTCCTACGCGCCGCCTCCCCCCCCACACACACACATCTAGGCTTTACAGAGGCAGTTTGGATGTTCACTACTGTACACTAGCATTTAGGGTAGTGTCTGACGCTTGATAGTTGCTTAATAGATGTTTGTTGAATAAATTAATTAGCTTTTGTCTGCTGTTTTCTGGAACATTTGACAATGGGACATTCTGTTGAAGATGCCAATGAGCTTACTCCTCTCACTGAGTATCCGCACCAGATAGCCATGTCACTCTCCGTAACCATTGGATCTATATAAAGGTGAAGAATCACCCACCTCCACATTAAGGAAACAACAACGACAGCTCAAAGCTATAAAGTCAGCTAAAAGTGCAATTGTGTTGCTCTCAAGTGCAGGTTTTTGTTATCTAGATGTCAAGATCAATGGGATAACATTTTCCTACAGAAGATAGATCTATTCCCAGAAGATGCATGATCTGGGACAGATTTGGGACTGCCTGAAACAGTGGTCAAGGAAACCTAAGAATGCAATCCACTAGGCAAGATTAGGAGAGGGGGGCAGAGAAAGCTGAACTCTGGCTTCAAATCTGAGTGATTTCAGCTGTTCTTGTGGAAGGAGGGAGTGTTTTTCTTGTATGAAATCTCCAGCTTTGCATCTGGCCTCATTTTCTTACTCTGCTTTTGGCTCAGAGATGCTGCTCGGAGTGGAAAACTTTCTCTTTGAATGGATTTTTATTTGAAAACATCTAATTTGCTGGGGCCAATTCACTGTTGAATCAGAGTATCTTAAGGTTGGAAATTAGAGAAGGGTTTTAGTGCAATGATTTTCAAACAGTGCTTTAGAACTGTAAGTTAGGGATTGTATCTTTATTTGTGAATTATAAAAGGCTTGTTTAGGGCCTCCCTGGTGGTGCAAGGGATTGAGGCACAACCTATGAAGCTATCGGCAGCCACTGCAGCACAAGTTTGATCTCCAGCCAGGGAGCTACCCACATGGCACAGCAGACCTCTCCTGTCTCGCCCACTGCTCCCCTCAGCAGTGTATTTCAATCAATCAGCCTGTTCTGTTCCCCACTCTGTCTCTGGTGAATCCTCTCAACCCCCATACCTCTGTCCTGTACCCCAGTTCTTGTATACATAAATAAATAAATCTTTTAAAAAATAAAAAACAGGGGCCTCCCTGCTGGTGCAAGGAGTTAAGCACCTCACTCTGAAGCGATCTGCAGCCTCTGCAGCATGAGTTCGATCCCCAGCCAGCCAGGGAGCAACCCACATGGCACAGCAGACCTCTCCTGTCTTGCCTGCTGCTCCTCTCAGCAGTGTATTTCAGTCAGTCTGCCTGTTCTGTCCCCATTCTGTCTATGGTGGCTTCTCTCACCCTCCTACCCCTGCATCCCTGGCCTGTACCCCAGCTCTTGTATGCATAAATAAATAAATCTTTTTAAAAAATTAAAAAATAAAAGGCTTGTTTATTGCCAGTGTTGGCATGTGTATGGGGAAATGATTGCACTCATACCTTGATGGTGAGAGTGGAAATTTATGTAGCCTTTTGGTTGAGAAATTGGCAGCACATCAAAAATTTTAATTCACAAACTTTTTCAGTCATAATTTCCACTTTTATTTTTTTTTAAAGTCTTTTAATTCTTTTTTTTTTAAGATTTATTTATTTATTTATACAAGCACTGGGTACAGTCAGAAGCATGAGAGGGTGAAAAAATTCACCAGAGCCAGAGCGGAGAGCAGAACAGGCAGACTGACAAAGAAGTACACTGCTGAAGGGAGGTGTGCACGGGAGGAGAGGTCTGTGCGCCCTGTGGGACCCTCGCCCATGGCTGGGGATCGAACCGGTGCAGCAGAGGCTGCAGGCAGCTTCGCAGACCAGCACTCAACTGCTGTACCACCAGGGAGGCCCCATAATTCCCACTTTTAGAAAACTAAGCAACAAATATACCAATATTGCATCAGTTCTAATATGCACATTTATTTTATAGATATATCTTTTATGCAATTCTAATATCTCTAAAATTGTGAAGTATCTTTAATTCAATGAAATAAGGTACTTTTCCATGTTAATAAAAATATTTATTAGAGTTTCTACTGCAGTGTCACTTGTAATAATAAGATTGAGAAATACATCAATGTCCATACATAGGAAACTGATTAACTTACATTCATCCCAAACGATATCCTATGCAGCTACTTAATTCAATGAGGTTGATATATATGTGACATGTTAAAAAAAAATTCAGATATATAGTTAAATGTAAAAAAGTTGAGGTACATAATACTATGTTTAGATAAATATATTTTATATAAAAGTTGTTTTAATAAGATATATATAAGTTATGACATATATGCACAAATGTTTTTCTGGTAGGGTATTCAAGCCACTATTTTCAGCAATTTCTTGCAAGGTAAAGTTGGCTAGTGGAAGATTTTTTATTTTGATTTTGTACCTTTTTGTACAGTTAGAACTTTTCTATCATGCTCATATATTGCTTTATTTGAGACTGAGAGATGTTTCTGGAATATGAATTATGGTTCTTTTACCCTCTCTTTTCTGTATTAAAGACACACAATAGATGTTTTTAAAAAGGAAATCAATAAGATAGTCACTGCCGCAGTGGAGTTCATAGTGTTATAAGCCAGAGAACAGATGCTTTACAAGGTAATAGAGATTAGAACAAAGTGCTGGGTGGGGGAAGCATGGAGGGGAAACTGATTCGATATCTCCAGAGGCGACAGGAAAAGACTCGCAGAAGAGGTGATACTTGAGCTGAGGCTTGGTAGAGCAGAAGACATGTGGGAAGTATTCCAGGAAGAAGAGACTGCGCTTGTAAAAGCACAGTGATTATGGAAGGGCATCCCTTGTTCTGGGAGTGTTGAGAGGTTCCATGTGGTAAGAGTTGTGTTCCTATGTGTCTGTGAATGAGCACGTAAGGGAGAATGGTGAGTAAGAACAAATGAGTGCATATTATTTTCTAGACACTGGGCCAGGTGCTTTTGATTTTTCACCTCCAATACTTAGAAGAGTGTTCAAGAATCTATGGCATTGAGAACAGCAATTGTGCTAAAGAAAGCCCAGAGTTTGGACAGATACCAAATTGGGTTTCAATCCAAGCAATTTATTTATCTGACCCTTCCTAAAGGGATGTGTTCCAATTTAGAGAATGTATATACTGTGCCAGACATATGATCAGAACCCATAAAAGTTAACTGCTATCAATATTCTCATCTTTATCATTCCTTCCTCCCAAACCTAACTTAACATATCGTATACAGTAGGAGCTTAGAGAATCCCTACTACTGAATAATTTGTGAGGGAATTGGGTAAAGTATATGCTGGACATGCTGTGATGGAGTTCTCAACTCTTATCTCCCCAACCCCTACCCTTAATACCAGAGAAGTAGAACATTTTGCCTAAGGAACACAGTACACATCCCCTCTGAATATGTGAGAAGGCAAAGCTACAGGAGCCTGAACAAAATACAGGGAGTTATATAATCTTTGTACAGAGCCAATCACTCCGAAGTCTTTCAGACTCCATGGATGATAAAATAAAAAACATAAATGAAGACCCACCAAAGCAAATCAAATTTAAGATAAAGTCCTTTAGCTTCAATAAATAAGGCAGTGTAATACCAACACCATGTCTAAAGCATGCAGACCCTAAACATGGCTGCTTTGTGGTGTCATGAGAATTGAAATTGGAAGTTCAACATCCCCATTTTGTATTTATTACCTGTGTGACTTTGAACTGACCATTTTTCCTCTGGGTTAATAGTCCCTCTCTGTTCTTACCTATAAAATATGAGAGTTGACAATGGTGAAAAGCTGAAAGCATTTCCATTAAGATCTGGAACAAGACAAGGATGTCCACTCTCACCACTGCTTTTCAATATAATACTGGAAGTCCTCCCCAGAGCAATAAGACAAGAGAAAGACATACAAGGGATCCAAATAGGGAAAGAAGAAGTCAAATTATCACTATTCACAGATGATATGATAATATACATAGAGAACCCCAAAAACTCCACAGAAAAACTAATTCAACTCATCAATCAGTTCAGTAAAGTGGCAGGATACAAAATCAATATGCAAAAGTCAGTAGCCTTCCTATACACAAACAATAAATCTGAAGAAGAAGAAATGAAAAAAAACATCCCTTTTATTATCGAAACAAAAAAAATCAAATACTTGAGAATAAATCTAACAAAAGAGGTAAAGGACCTATACAAAGAAAACTATAAAACACTGTTAAAGGAAATAGAAGAAGATACAAAGAAATGGAAAGACATCCCCTGCTCATGGATTGGAAGAATAAACATTATTAAAATGGCCATCCTAGCCAAAGCTCTCCTGAAAAAAAAAGAAGGGAATGGAGGCATCACACTCCCAGACTTCAAACTATACTACAAAGCCATAATCATCAAAACTGCATGGTATTGGAACAAGAACAGACATACAGACCAATGGCATCGAATAGAAAATACAGAAATAAACCCACAGATTTATGGTCAACTAATCTTTGACAAAGGAGCAAAGACTATGCATTGGAGCAAAGAAAGTTTGTTCAATAAATGGTGCTGGGAAAACTGGGTCTCTATATGAAAAATAATGAAGCTTGACTGCTACCTCACACCATACACAAAAATCAACTCAAAATGGATTAAAGAACTAGACATAAGACCAGAAACCATAAAATACATAGAAGGAAATTAGGTGAAACACTATGTGATATGCACATCAAAGACATCTTTACAGACACATCACCCAAAGCAGTGATAGTGAAGGCAAAGATAAACAGCTGGGACGACATCAAATTAAAGAGCTTCTGCACAGCAAAAGAGACAATAATAAAAACAAAGAGAAACCCCACCAACTGGGAGAACATTTTTGCACACAACACTAATGATAAAGGACTGATCACAAAAATCTGCAAAGAGCTGATGAGACTCAACAACAACAAAGAAAATAATCCTGTGAAAAAATGGGCAGAAGAGCTAAAAAGAAACTTCTCTGAAGAGGAAACGCAAATGGCCAACAGGCATATGAAAAAATGTTCAACATCACTTGTAATCAGGGAAATGCAAATCAAAACTACCATGAGATACCATCTTACACCAGTGAGAATGGCACATATTAAAAAACTAGCAACAACAAATGTTGGCGAGGATGGGGAGAAAAAGGAACTCTCCTGCACTGTTGGTGGGAGTGCAAACTGGTCCAACCACTGTGGAGAGCTGTGTGGAGATTTCTGGACCTACTAAACATAGAGCTTCCATATGATCCAGCAATTCCACTCCTAGGTATTTACCCAAAGGACACAGAAACATCAATTCCAAAGAGCACCTGCACCCCTATGTTTATAGCAGCACTATTTACAACAGCTTAGCTTTGGAAACAACCCAAATGCCCAAAAATAGATGACTGGATCAAGAAGATGTGGTACATATATACCATGGAATATTACTCAGCATTCAGAAAAGATAAACACATGCAATGTGCAGCAACATGGATGGAGCTGGAAGGGATCATGCTCAGCGAAATAAGCCAGAAAGAAAAAGAAAAATACTGGATGGTCTCACTCATAGCAGGAATCTAGAAAACTTAAATAAGGGACCAGGAAAATGAATATAAGAAAGTGAAAATCAAAATCAACAAAAAACTATGAACCAGAGACACTCTATGGGGGCGTGGGGGGTGGGGAAAGGAGGGATTGGGGTCAAAATAAGGGAGTTGTAATTGTATGGGGAATATAAAAATAAAATTTTTATTAAAAAAAAGTTACACACACACAAAAAAAAAGACATATGAGAGTTGAGGGCCTCTCTGGTGGCGCAGGCAGTTGAGTGCAGCGCTGTGAAGCTGTCAACAGCCTCTGCAGCACAGGTTCGATCCCAGCAGGCCAGCCAGGGAGATACCCACATGGCGCGGCAGACCTCTCCTATCTCGCCCACTGCTCCCCTCAGCAGTGTATTTCAGTCAGTCTGCCTGTTCTATTCCCCACTCTGTCTCTGGTGAATCCTTTCACCTTCCCCCACATCTGGCCTGTACCCTGGTTCTTGTATGCATGAATAAATAAATCTTTAAAAAAATATATGAGAGTTGAGTCAGTCAGGATTGGAATAGTTAGTTTGGGTCAGCAAACTCAAATCAAATCTACTCTGCTTAAAAAAAAAAGTTTTGTTGGAGTACAGCTATGCCTATTTGTGCAACTATTTGTCTATGTTTTGCACTGCAGTGACAGAGTTGAGTAGTTTGGTGACAAAGACCATATGGCACGAAAAACCTGAAAATACTCTTTGGCCCTTTGCAAAGAAAGTTTGCTGACTTCTGATTGATGTGTAAGATCTTTTCCACTTTGGAAATTCTCTGATATCTGAACTGCTAAGGCCTTGATGTGCAAGACCATTTGCAATCATTAGTTCACCTTGGAAACCGTTCATGAATTTTGGAAATGTTCCAGAGGTCCCATCTATACATTAATGTAACAAAATTTTTTGAAGTACTTGCTATTTCCTAGGTACTGTACCAGTTCTGTGGTGCAGTGGGGAGTGAAACCATACATGATCCTAGCAGTTGTGGAGCTTAAAGTATACTGGAGGAGACAGTTTTTAATAGAACATCATCAAAGCTTTCATTTTGGAAATCAAAACCAACTAATTATCTCATAATAAGTTGATGACTAATCAGGTTTACATTTTGGTTCATAAACACCTATTCATTCATTTATTAGTCTTCCTGTTCATTCAGCATATATTCATAGAGTTCTTACTGTTAGTGTCTGACCGAGGGCACCTAGAGACCCTAGTGTCAAGAGGTGCATACTCTGAAAGGGATTTCACCATCTCTACAAAGGTAAAAGAAGCAGACTCATAGTGTGAAAGATTTTAATAGAATTAGTGTGCATGAAGAGAGAGAAGAAAGGATTTCAAATAACAATTTGAAAACTCCCCAAATTATAAAACTGATAAAACTCCCCAAATTATCTATCACTTCATGGGCAAATCAAACAGGCTCAGATGAAGAGGGGCTGCTTTTTGAGACTGAAAGCTTGCCACAGTCTCAAGTATCTTCTGGCAAGGAACAACAAGAAAAGGGTTAGGCAGATTCCAGAGACCTGGGACAGAGAAACTCAAAATTCAAAATGTTCCATATAATAATCAACCACAAATTCAGAATAACAGCTACTGTTTTCTCTGCCAAAGGCCAGGAGCAACCTCCCCACTTGTGTCTTGCCCATATGTCTCTTCCAAGTATCTCTTCCAAGTATCTCTACATGTCTTTCCTCCATGTGTCTCCTTCCACCTCCCTTTATATATCCATCTTGCTACTTCACAGCTATCCCCCATTTAGGAAGTTCAGTCATGGCACACTGGGACTTATAATCCAAGGTGGCTGCATGTGAGAAGGGGGCAGGGAAAATGTCACCAATTCACTGTGCTGTGATGCTCCCTTTTTATGGAGATATATTTGTAACATTTCTATATGCCAGATACTAGACTGGGCTAACTGCTAAAATATTTTATTGCAGGAGATGGAGAATGTTTATTTCCCTCATGGACCTTATAATCTATTGGAGGAGATATCTATTAATCATAAGTATATAATTATCAACTGTAATAAGTGCTCTGAAGAAATGGAACATGGACATATGGCAGTATATAACAAGGAAACATGATCAAGACTGGAAAAAATCACAGAATTTCTTTCTGAGGCTAAAATCTGAAAGATGAGTAGCACCAGTAATTTAGATAGTATTAGTGAAAATTGTTTCTTTTCTTGGTTGATGGAAATGGAGTTTTGAGGCATCTAAGTATGTATTTTTCAGGCTACACATTGAATGAAGCCCGTTCTTATTTAAAAAAATCAATTGTATGAATCCTGACCAGCATTTGTTTTTTAATACAATAGAATAGCATGGATAAAACAGGAATAAAATAGAATGAAAATTTCCAGTTGCATTACTGGAAATAATTGTTTTGTGAAACTATATAAAATGCATTTCTTACTATAAGCCTTAGTCCAGGAAGTGAGAATCACTGATCCAAATGATCTGCCTTGGGCCTCCCCGGTGGCGCAGCAGGTTGAGCGCAGCCCTTTGTAGCTGTCTGCTGCATCTGCAGCACAGGTGCGATTCCTGGCCGGCCAGGGAGAAACCCACATGGCACGGCAGACCTCTCCTGTGTTGCCCGCTGCTACCCTCAGCAGTGTTTTTGGTCCGTCTGTCTGTTCTGCTTCCCGCTCTGTCTCTGGTGAATCCTCTCACTCTCCCTCGTTCCTGGCCTGTACCCCAGTTCTTGTATAAATAAATAAATCTTTAAAAAAACAAACAAACAAAATGATCCGTCTTGGCTCTGTATAATTATAATTCATCAGATAACAGCTTAAGGAATGTGTTCTTCAGGCCTGTCAAAGTTTCTGTTTGTGTTCATTTTGGAGAATGCATGCAAGTAAGTAGACAGCACCAACCACTATTTGTTGAGCGCCCACTGTTGTGCCAGACAGTACAACATGATTTGTGTAAATTTATTATTTAATCCTCACAGTAATCCTACCAGATAGGTGTAATTCATTATCCTATTTTTAGATAATGATATTTGAGGCTAGAGAGACTAACAGACTAGCCCAAGGTCACACAATTAGCAATTTTTTTGTAGCTGAATAAGTAGTAACAAGAAAAACACACCAAAAAACCTCAATTTGGTTGAGAACCTGCTGTTTCTGTCACCTGTTTGATGATACAAGTTCTGTAAACCTTTTAAGTTGAGACCATCTCTCTTCGCCTGTTTAGAAGAAATGTTTCGTAGTTTCTGAGCTGCCCAGATGGAATTTGGACCCGCTTAATTCCAATATGATTAACTATCAGTACCCTCCCCTGCAAATCTCTACAAAGCAGTTTCTAAAGAAGGGCTATTTGGGAAACAATAGACTTCTGTAGGATCACAATAGGAAAAAAGAGTGATCATTTCTCCAGGCTGGGAGATAGAAACAAAAGATGCATGGCAAGTGCAAGTGACAATAGGATTGCCTCGGGGAAGGGACTCTGATGTTATCATTAAGAGACTCAAACTAGTCCTATTTAATTTTCTCTAACAAAATAGATAACAGGTGCCTTCCCATATTCTTACTCAAATAATTTCATCCTTCTTTTAACATACAATGAGAATGGAGGGGGCAGGGAGAAACCTTTCAATGACAAAATAGAAGGGAATTAATAGCCTTTTGGGTCAGAGAATTATAATTCTAAAGGCAGATTATCCTTAGCCAGATAATGAGCTGCAGTTAAAGAGAAGATTGGAATAATGTGAAGATAATTTCACAAGTGCCCCTTTTTAGGACCCTCCGGTTTAAAGTGGCAATCTGCAGTATGATGTGATCAAAAATTACTTTGGAGTGGAAGTCAGAAAACTTAGTTTGGGTATTGTCTTGGTTTGGGTAAACTTGGGGAAGTAACCTCACTTTGTGGGCCTCAGTTTCCTAGTAATTTAAAATGGGAGGACCTCCCTGGTGGCGCAGCGGTTGAGCTCTGGGTTGCAAAGCTGCCTGCAGTCTCTACAGTGCTGGTTCGATCCCCGGCTGCTCCCCGGCCACCGGAGGAGGGTCCCACATGGCGCGCAGACCTCTCCTGCCGCCCGCTGCTCCCCTCCGCAGTGTACTTGGGTCCTTTTGCCTGCTCTGCTCCCCGCTCTGGCTCTGGTGAATTCTCTCACCCTCCTGCGCTTCTGACTGTACCCAGTGCTTGTATAAATAAATAAATAAATCTTTAAAAAAATTAAAATGGTAATAAAAACCAAACACCTGATTTAACTTTCAGAGCAGTTGTGAGCGTCAGATGACAATATTGCATAGGAAAAAAATGTAAACTGAACACTTCTATAACACAAAGTGTGAAGGGGATACATCAAGTTCTTGCTTAAGAATTTACAATGAAAAGTCCAAACTTGGTAATGGAGCTCATAATCTGACCCTCCCTAATCTCTCTAGCCTTGTCACTAAATATGCCCTTATAATACTTTTCTTCTCTATTTTTGTATGGTTCTATTTACTCTGCACTGAACGAAATGTTCTCTCTCCTTCTGTCCTTCATACCTTTTGCCTCTTTTACCTAACTATAACAGCTAATATATGTGCCAAGTTTAAGAAGTGGCTCCTCCAAGAAAACTTTATACACCCTCACTACTATTCAAAGTACGGTCCTCGCACCAGCGGGATCAGCATCACTTAGGAGCCTGTTAGAAATATAGCTTTTCAGTCCCCTCCCAGACCTACTGAATTAGCTTCTACATTTTAATAAATTCCCCACTGCAAGGTACAGGTTGAGTTTTGTCCTAATCAGCTCCATTCTTCACTCCCTTCTCCCTACTCTGAAGTTTAAGAGCACTCAGCCTTGTCTTTCTTGTTCCTTAATTGCTTCCCATTTTATTTTTATTTATTTTTTTAAGATTTATTTATTTATGGGGCACAAGCCAGAGGTGTGTGGGGGCGGTGAGAGGATTCACCAGAGACAGAGCGGGGAGCAGAACAGGCAGATTGACTGAACTACACTGCTGAGTGGAACAGGGGGCGAGTCAGGAGAGGTCTGCTGCACCATGTGGGTTGCTCCCTGGTGAGGGATCGAACTCATGCCACAGTGGCTGTAGATAGCTTCATAGGTTGCATCTTAACACTATGCCCCACTAGGGAGGCCCTGCTTCCCGTTTAAACTATTCAACTTTGAGACTGTAAGCACTTGAGGGAACAACTATATATTTAATGATTTTGTATTTAGGAGTCATTTTTTACCTGATTTCAATTCCACAAAGGTTTACAGCTATGTATCGCCCATCGTCTGTTGTGGGTAATGTGTTCAAGTTCAAGATCTAGTAAAAAGGGGGCTTCCTTCCTTCCTTCCTTTCTCCCTCCCTCCCTCCCTCCCTTTCTTCCTTCCTTCCTCCAATATTTCCTAAGTATTACTCTCTTCCAGACACTCTACTAGTTATTGGGACTATGAGCATAACATGACAAAGCTACTTTGGAGTGTAGTAGAAATACATATGATTATACACAGGTAACTTTACTACATACTTGTTAATGCTGTAGCAGTGTTGCCTGGGGAGTACAATTGAGTGGTTAACTAATTTGGAAAATGAGAAGACAGAAAGAGTTGAGTTTGGAAGTTGAGATTGAACCCCCAGGTAAACCGTGGTCTCCCAAACATGAGGGAACAGCATAAGCACATATGTGCACATGAACACACATGCACACACACATACAATCTGTAATGTATAGGTAATGGCTAATAGCCAGGTGGGATGTGTGTGTGCTGGGGTAGGAAGCAGAGGAGTCCGCATGACTGTATAGCATGTATCACACTAAGAAACTTAAATTTTTATTATCTTTCATTAGACAATGGGGGAGTTCTTAGTGATTTTCAGATGTATTATCTCATAGCAACTGCTCAATAAAGCTTCTTTTTGAATTGATTGTGGAAAAGAGAAAAGAGTCTCTTCAACTATATAGGCACAGTGTCTTTTAATTTGCTCTGGACTCTACAATCTTGATTAAGATTGTCAAGAGGCTGGCATAGTGAGGGAGGAAATGTGCCTGAGTGAGGCAACCTCCATATCAGAATGGCAAAGTCAAAGCACAACCTAAAGGCTCAGAATAAAATGGTCTGAATAAAGTGTGGATTATTATGTCATCGAAACTCAGATTGTCTGGTGTGAGTGAAAAACAGCTGCAGGCCCCTCTATAGGTAGCAGGTGCGCAAGTGTCTAGAAAGTTTAGGTGCAAGTACATGTACTTGGTATTGAGATAAACTTGCAGCTGTGAAGTCTTGTTGCTTGGAGTCTGGACACCCAGCTTCCAAGCCTTGCTACTCTACTTATTAGTAGTGTTGTAGTGCCAGCAAGCACAGGGCAGGTTCTCTATCAATTTGGGCAGAAAGATAAAAGAGAATCCTGGAGCCCTCAGTGGCTTTTTCAGGCTTTAATAATATTTCTACAACAAATACTGTTGGACAAACCTGCAGGCTGGCAAGTTAGGGTGACCAGGAGACCTGGGTCAGGGGGCGGGAAAGGCTGGCAGCAACCAGTCCCTCAAGCCTCCTGCAAATCTGTACTTTTTCTCTGGCATTGTCTTGTGGTCTCTTCCTTTAGTAGCTCTCACTCGTCCATCTTGTAGCCATTCCGTGGTGTCTCTGTGACACCTCCGTTATAGCCGCAGCCTCCAGGCTCAGGTGTGCACACTTACACATGCCCACACCATACTCCAGGTGTCCACCATCAGGCATGTGAGTCTCGAGCCCTCGCTACCAAGTACCTTCTCCATTCAAGGCTGTAGGTGACAACCCGGCCAATGGCATAAATATAAATACCTGAACATCACTTCCCCTACAAGTGTAATGCTATGACCAGTTATACCTGTGTTTGGGGGCTGAAAATAAGCCCCTGCATTTTATTTTTTTTTTATTTTTGTCACTTGTTTCCCTGTTTGGGAACATTTTCTTGGATGGAAACCATCAGGGCCCCTGTGATGTTACACTACTAACTGCCCACTAGATTCCTTGCAGGAACTTACTGAATTAATTATTGATTAAACTATTAAGGAGCCTCAAAAGAGGTTCTGAGGGCCTCCCCTGGTGGCACAGATGGTTGAGCGCAGTGCTGTGAAGCTGTCTGCAGCCTCTGCAGCACCGGTTCAATCCCGGCCAGCTGGCGAGGGTCCCACATGGTGCTGCAGACCTCTCCTATCATGCCCACTGCTCCCCTCAGCAGTGTATTTTGTCAGTCTGCCTGTTCTGTTCTCTTCTCTGTCTCTTGTGAATCCTCTCACCCTCCCGCGAATCTGGCCTGTACCCCAGTTCTTATATGTATGGATAAAAATAAATAAATCTTTAAAAAAAGAAGAGGTTCTGATTGTCCTAGATGCAGAGATTTATGAAATTGTGAGATGCCAGGTGATTCATGAAATCATAGACATTCATGGCTCACATGGAATGGGGAAAATATTATTTACCCTACCAAATCTGCTTTAATATATGCCTAACAAACAATAATCCCCTTCATGTTTACACTCAACCAATAAGTCCACATTACTCTCAGCAACAATTCCCTCCGTCCTGTGCAATTTTCTTTAGCTATATTGAGTTTGAGGCAGTTCCTCCATGTTTTGGGTCTCTGTAATCTCACATTGCATAAATAGAAGTAAATAAAGCACAGTCTCTAGACCAAGAGATTTTATTTTCCTGCATTCTTCTACACCGTTACATCATACCTGCGAGTTTGGAGATAAACTTTTCTGAGACATAAAGTTTAGTATCTATCTAAGGAAATTGACTTACATTCAGAAGAGAGTGACTGGGGAAGTAAATGCACAGGTGAAGAAACAGCTGTCAAGACTAGAGAAGAGGAGACTTCTGGGCAGGCTAGCTGTCATTAAATCTTTGAAAGACTGTTTTGAGGGCAAAGGGATTAACCTTGTTCTATATTGCCACAGGGACTAGACCTAGGATGAGTAGGTTGAAGCTATAGGAAATAAATTTCAACTCAAAATGATGAAAAACTGTTTTATAGCCTGAAATCTGAAAAGATATAGTAGGTCACCTTGAGAATCAAGGAGAGTCCAGTAACTGCTGTTATTCAACTTAGCCTGAATGTTTTTAAAAAATACAGAGGATGTTGGAGAGGACATTGCAGCATCAGATTGGGACCCCTTGGAAAGCCATGACATGCTCTCAAGGAACTTTGATGCTCTAAAGAGTCATTTTAAAACCGCAGGACTAAGTAACCTTTATGATCTAGTTTATCCCTATGATTACACATCAATATGCATGTAGATTTTACCCACTTGTCAGCCAAGTTCTGCCCTCTTGCAGTCTGCTCCTTTTTAAAATTATTTTCCTAAACATGTTGTCAGTAGGGCCTCCCTGGTGGCGCAAGGGGTTAAGCACCACACTATGAAGCAATCCGCAGCCTCTGCAGCATGAGTTCGATACCTGGCCGGCCAGAGAGAAACCCACATGGCAAAGCAGACCTCTCCTGTCTCGCCCGCTGCTCCCAGCAGCAGTGTATTTCAGTTAGTCTGCCTGTTCTGCTCCCCACATTGTCTCTGGTGAATCCTCTCAACAACCCCCCGACTCCCCACCCCCCCACCCCCCCACCCTCGCTGCCTGCCGCATCTCTGACCTGTATCCTGGCTCTTGTATGCATAAATAAATAAACCTTTAAAAAAAAAACCATGTAAGTAGGGAGCTATATGCTATAGATTTTTTTTGTAGTGTTTGCAAATGGGGCCTTGGGCAAAATGACCTGTAATGACTATGCAGGCAGACAAAATGTGATTTCAATTGTATGTAGAAGATAAATAAACAAAGCAAATGAGCAAACAAAACAAACCCTTAGATTCTGACAATAGAATGGTGGTTACAGAGGGCAGAGGCATGGAGGTGTGTGAGTAAAATGAATAAAGGGGATCAACTGTATGTTGGTGGATAAAACTAGACTTTTGGTGGTGATACACTCGAACACACACACACACACACACACACACACACACACACACACCAGAGTTAGATGAAATAGACATTCACAGATGCCATGACTCATCTAAGATCATACCACTACTTAGTGTTAGATCCAGGAATGGAACCAGAACAATATACACATCATTATTAATGGGGTGGCTTGAATTTCTGAAGAGATTGTAAGCCCTTTTTTCTCTTCTAGTAATACTCCCACTAAATATTTATTCAATTTATTTAGAAGTGTGTATGTAAGGTAAACCTAAGGTTTTCAGATATGAAACAATATCCGATGGTATTTCTGATGTTTATCTTGAATCACTGAAGTTTCACTGGCCTCTGAAGCTGTTGCAATCTTAATACTTGATGTCATTTTTGGAGTCTGTGGGTCTGGAGTGCAGGGTCCTTGGGTTCACTCTGGGAAAGGTTTCACCAGAGCTCCCCTTTCAGCGGCACGCAGCGCATTTCCCAGGCAAGTTTCTCCACGAGACAGAGACATTTGTTATATTTAAAGAGCAGGTTTATTAGGGAAAGGGAGAGAAGAATAAAGGACACTTGCACATACACAAGTGGGCAGGAAGAGCTGCCCCGAAGGGACAGGTATGCTGAGAGAGGCCTGCATGGTCACAGGTGAGCGGCGTTGAGGTGAGCTGCCTCTGCTGAGGGGGGTCAGTGAGGAGAAGCCCCAGCATGGTACAGATCATGGGCAGGGAGGGAGGCTGCTGCCCTGCAGAGGAGAGAGTTGGTGAAAAGAGGCACCTGCATAGACACTGGTGGGCAGAGGAATGCTGCCCCGAGCCTGTGCAGAGACTGCCCTAATATAGTCGTCTTCTGTTTAGGAGGGGCTCACTCCTTGTGAGAATTCTGGTTAGCTGCTGGTTTTGTTTAACTGTACAGAATCTGAAAAGGACTGGAGATTCCACAATGGGCTCAATCTCCATATCTTTACCCTTGGGCCTGTGCTCTAGACACTCCGTGCAGCAGTCTGATACCTGCTTGGATCTTATGCTTTGTAATCTAGGCATTGGCACCTGAGGATCATGGTTTCTATAGCTGGGTCAATGGCTATGCTAATCCCTTCTACCCCCATCTCCAGCTCTTGGCATTTTGTGAGCCAGGTTTCTGGTCTTGTGCCCAGCTCCCTTTCAGTTTTTTTCTATTCCTGTCCTCCATCACTTGAGACTTAAGGTGACTATGGGCATGCTTGTTGCTCCTAAGCTCTCTCCTGTGAAAAGACTAAGGTGTTCTTTATGCATGCTGTTCAGGTTTTATGACTTGAAAGTTCCATCCAGCTTCCTTTAAATCCCTTGGCTAAAATCAGATGCTGTCCCAGGAATGACTTAGTGCACTGGGCCTGGGAGAAAGGGTTTCCTCTCTTGGATGGCCGAGTAGCTCCTTTAATCTATTTACCACAAGTGTTCATTGCTCTGGGGCTCTGGGATTCCTCAGGATGAAAGCCCTCTAGAAATATTTGGTATTGTTATGATAACCAATATGGCTTCCTGAGTGCAATAAATTTGTCTTCTGACTTCTGCTTCTCATAACTTCTTTCCCTATCCTTTTATTTCTCTCTCCTGATAATTTTTGTGTTAGAGAAACAATCTATTTGTGCAGTTAATTAAGCTGAGTGCAGTGTGAAAGGCGTTAGCAACTTTTCAGGTTCTGACTGCTAAGGGATAAAGGCATAGAAGCTGGGGGGTTCATACCATATATATATTATTTTAATCAACCAGAGAGAAAAAAAAGATCCTTGAAAACAGAATTAGAAGTGATAGCAGAAAAATAATTAAATATTACTTGGAGGGGTGGTAGTGACTTGTTTCTACAAAATTAAAAATGGTAAATCAATGTTTGCAATATCCTGTAGATTATCATCATGATAGCTCTGGCTTTCAGGTTCCTATAGAATGACAGTCAGATTGCTTTCTGGGAACACAAGACCTCCCTGATCCGGTCCCAGACTGTCACAGGGCAGGGAGAGGGGCAGCCCAAACCCTGCAAACCTGCCTATTCTAAATGGGTTCTGCCATCCGCCACATTAACACAAAACATATGCAACTTTAATGGGAAGGAACTTTAATATAATTAGTAAACAATACAGAAAAGGCAAAGAATATAGTTTCTAAATGAAGCACCCAGAGTTACCCGTCCCCTTGTGGGAAAAATTCCATCCAAATGGGATTGGCCCAGAGCAAGGCCCCAAAGCCTACCACAAGTCTAAAGCATCTTCCAGTGGGGACCCACAGAAAAGGGTCAGAAACAACCAGACAAGCTTGGAAGGAGAAGAGCAAAATCAAAATCAAGATAAAAGCTGCCATTGTCACCTCCCCATGGGTCTCACCCACAGCTGTGTCACCCAGTCCACGACCAAAGGGCAAGTGCAGTTTCTTCACGTGTCTCTAGGCTCCATGTGCCTCCACCAGGTCTCCTTCTGGCTCCATCCTGCTTCCTTCCGCAGTTTCCACTTCAGCTTCTTCTCTCCCTGCTCAGCTCCACCCTCCATTTGGGTGGGGCAGGAAATCTGGAACCTCCCCCTTTCCTGGGGACCACCCTGTTACAAGACTACTTTTCCAGATGCATCCATTTCTTCTCTCTACAACAATTCATTCTCATTCCTCACTTATAAAGTCCCCCATTCTTAAATCACAACTCACTGGCCCTTCAAAACTTCAGGTGACAACTCCCGCTTGAAACTACCCTGACAGTGTTTACCCCAAACATCGATCTCTATTCTCCCTTTTGAAATCCTGTACGCTCATCTGCATTCTCATTTGGCATGTCACAGTTCAGGACAACGAATTCTGAAACTCCTGAGAGAAGGAGTCCAGTGCTGCCTTATATAATATGTCCTCATGTTCCCCCAAAGCACCATGTGAATAGCAGACACTGTGGATTCATAACTTCATGGTGAGGATAATCATAGTTGAACAGAATGAAAAAGTAAGACTCTCAGTTGGATACTGGCATGAAAGAAATGATGTAGGGACCGTAGCACTTGAAATGAATGAAAACTGGATATATCTCTGGAGTTTGAGATTTCTTAAGCACTTGGGTAATGGTGTTTGATGTTAGCTACCACCTGGATCAAAATATCTGGTTGCCTCCAATATGATTGACACAGCTGTTGGTGTGCTTAGATGTACTTTGCTCTTGAAGTTGATAAGATTTGTCCAGCTGTGTCCTATCTTCTAACAGCTGCTCTAGTCAGAGGGGTTCTGGATCACATCATCTGTTGACTCTATAGAAGTTAGATATGTATATGGGACTTCTTTTTTATTTCCTTTACTACATGTATGTTATGCAGGTGGTCTTTCCCTGAGACCTGGACTCCCAAAGGCAAATGATGTCCTTTAACTTTCCTTTAGTAAACAATACAGAAAAGGGAAAGAATATAGTCCTTTAACTGTCCTTTAACTTTCCTGAACATGTAAGCATTTAAATGAATACCATACATGTGCTCGCTCATAACTGCTTCTCACTTTCTTGCATTTTGTATTTATACATTGCTCCCATTTGATAGCTTCTAAAATTTAAGCTATCAAAGAAGAGTTCCTGGCCTTCCTGTCGGTGCAAGGGGTTAAGACACAACCTGTAAAGCTGCCCGCAGCCTCTGCAGCACAAGTTTGATCCCCCAGCCGGCCAGGGAGCTACCCACATGGTGCAGCAGACCTCTCCTGTCTCGCCCGCTGCTCCCCTCAACAATGTATTTCAGTCGGTGTGCCTGTTCTGTTCCCCACTGTTCTGCTCCCCACCCCCCCACACCTCTGGCCTGTACCCCAGCTCTTGTATGCATAAATAAATAAAATCTTTTAAAAAATCAACAAAGGAGAGTTCATGAGGTAGAGATATAGAGGAGAAAGGTTGGTGAATTGGAGTTATCGAAAAGAGTTGGTGAATTGGAGTTATTCAGGAAAAGGGGAGTTATCCAGGAGAAGCAAGGGAAGGAAGAAGGGGCAGAGTTGCAGAGAGAAGGAACAGTGTATGCAAAAGCAAGGGCATGAAAGAGAGGAATTTCAGTGTAAAACATGGTTGAGGTTGATAGAAGTGTCCAGAGAAGGTGGGAGAAGCAGACATAGAGGACCTTGTATGCCATGGTAAGAAAGTTGGAGTTGATCCTGTAAGGTAATGAGAAACCACAGAAGCAGTTTTATGTAAGAGTGACCATCTCTGTGTCGTCATTGTCCAATCTCCGTGTTTTCAGGCAGGGAAACTGAGACAAAGGGGTACAAGTGGGATTTTACTAAATTCCAGATTGAAATGACATTTTGGGGCTAAAACTAGGATCGAGTCAAATTCTTTTATCGTATCTTTACTGAGAAACCAGGTAGCTCTGGACTAGAGACTGAAATAATAGACAGAGGAGGCCTAGAATCTCAGGTGCAGATTTTTGGGATCTTATATAGTTCCATTCCAAGTGTGGATAATGTTATAACTCTACCAAATGTCTTCTAGATGAAACTCTCCTTTTTTCCCAGTTCTGTGTATTTTCAAGCTCTCTGCCCATCATTGTAAACAGTCACTGAATGGATTACCTATATTTGTCTTTTTATATATATATGCATGTATATTGAGAAGATAATACCAAAAACCTTGGAAGAGCTTTTTAAAAGGAGTAAAGGACAGTCCAGAGAGAGGTGGTATGCACAAACTGGAGTTCAAAACCCTTTTTTTTATCCTTAGAGGAATTGAAAAGGCTTTTCTACATTTCTTTGTTGTTAGATCAGGAGGACAACAAATTAATGTTTGGAGGCATTTTTAGTTTTTTTCAGATGAATGGTGCTACTTCTGCTCAAATTATTCTAATAAATAAGCACAGCAGATGAATCTTTCCAGGGAAATGAAAAAAATGATGATTAAACCCCTCAGCTGATCATCTGTGTTGATGACGTCTTGCCAGCTTCTTCACACTTATCTCATTTAATCAGATTGTTTTTCTTGGAGAACTCTTTAGTTCTTTAGGTAGGTGATGGGAAGTTGGACTTATGGTGATTGTTTATGGGGGGGCTAATACTCTGACATTCTGATTGGTATTTTCTCCCTTTTTTTCCTGACACTTCTGAATATTATAGAAAATTTCAAGTCTGGGGTCTCAGGGTCATCTTCATAAGTCCAGATTCCATGTTTCAAATCTGATCAATATGCAATGAGTTCTTTAATTACTGAAAGCTACCTGGTTCCTAGAAGTGCAGCTACCGGGTCAGGCCCGTAATTTCCCAGGTTGCTTCGTAAGACTTTTCAGTGTATGTCACACAACTTATAACACTTAGGCTAGATTCTTAAATTGTTTGAACAACTCCCCCTATATAGTTAAGATATGAACATTTGAGAAAGATTGCCTAGACTTCAATCCTAGACCTGCCCTTCACTCTAGCTATTGATTCTAGGCTAGTCTTGCCATCTTTCTTTGTCTCAGTTTCTTCTTTTAAAACCGGGGTCATTGTTTTTGTGGTGTTGTGGTGAGAATGAAGTGATTACAATATAAAGTATATATGAATAGTACCTGTCACAATAGTTAACATTATTTTCTTTAAAACTGTTTTTTTTTTCTGCCCCTCTCTCTATAACTTTCTCCTTAACGGTTTTATGTAACTGACTCTTTACCATCATGCAGATGTCCACTCTCATGCCATTCCCTCAGGGAGGACTTCCTTAACCACCCAATTTAAAGTAGGTCCCCCCACTGCTGTACTCTATCACATCACCCAGTGATTTCCTTCATTGTGTCCATTATCTGAAATTATATGGTTTCTTTTTCTATGTATTGTCTGACACCTCTCACCAGAACATAAGTTCCATGAGGCCAGAGACTTTTTCCTCCCTATTCACCACTGTATTACCATAGCACATGGAAATGTTCAGTTAATATTATGGAGTAAATAAACCATTATAGGGGTCCTATTTTTCTGAGCCATAAACTAAGGGTACGTCATCTGTCAAAAGAACTTTTATAGGGCCTCCCTGGTGGTGCAAGGGGTTAAGACGCAACTTATGAAGCTGTCCACAGCCTGTGCAGCACAAGTTCGATTCCCTGGCTGGCCAGGGAGCAACCCACATGGCGCAGCAGACCTCTCCTGTTTCACCCACTGCTCCCCTTTATCTGCCTGTTCTGTTCCCTACTCTGTCTCTGGTGAATCCTCTCACCCCCACACCTCTGGCCTGTACCCCAGCTCTTGCACGCATAAATAAATAAATCTTTTTAAAAAAGAACTTTTATATGCTTCAAGTGTACGAAACAATTCGAAGGCATACTTTGGATCCTAAAGTATTGAAATTTCTTATACATTTTTGATGGTTTAGTTAAGGATAGGACTGAAAATGTGCTTAACACTGGCTGAACACTGAAACATATGATGGTGGTCTTCGCAAAATGGGTACCTGATAATGTTAGTCACTCTCTCTTCTGTTCCCATGGGTCTCCCTGGATAGAGCATGACACTCAGTGAGTACAATTTTGCCATTTTCACTATAGTGCCTCTAGAGCACTTAGCACATTGGCTTGGTGATTAGCACACAGTAAGTGCTCAATAATTGTCTACTCTATGAATAAGCTTTCTCTTTCCCTTTAACATCACAACTTTGTATGTCAATGAAGTATGGAAAGAAGAGACCACTTGCATAGGAATTTAAAAATTTGGGACTTAATGTTTGTGGGTTTGAAAAGTGGATACACTAACCACAGCCAACCTTTTAATAAGAGATTGTCTAACCCAGGCCCCAGAGACTTCTCAAAGAGACCATTGTTTGGTGATTTCAAGGTGGGCTCCCTCTCAGACTTTCTGGTTGCCATAGAGATGGTGTGTTTTTCTTCCTAAATTATATTTGCTTGTAATCTCAGAAGTCTGTTCGGCAAATTAACACAGGTGATTTGGGAGTGGGGAGGGGGTGGCTATGGCAGCTTTGAGGCTTTGCTACATTATAAAGCCTTAGTTTGTTCAATGAAGTGAGGAAAAGGAATTTAAAGACCATCCTAAAGAAATAAAAGGCTATTGTTGGAAAGTCTTTCTTTGCCCTTCTGGTGAATAAAGATATCTTAATATGAGGAAAGAATAAAGGGTTCCAGGTCAGAGTGTTTAAAATTTAGAGCTACAATGGAACTGTAATAGTTGCTGCCCCAGAACACTGCATTTGTGAACAACAAAACAAAATAATGTGTTCAGAGATTGTTATTGACAGTGTCATACAATAAGGCACTTTTGGAGCTGCAATGAGCAGCAGGGTATCATTTCAAGGTATTTGTTAATTTTAGTCTATTTGAGTATATGCTTCCTGAGGGATGAGACCACATCTTAACATTCGTTTTTCATCTTGTATAGAGTCTTGCCAGGTCTCATCTACATGGTTTCTTTCCTTTCCCACTTTCTCGCATTAATCTTTCTAAATCACTCCTCTTGTTACAGGGCAGGGAGAGGGGCAGCCCAAACCCCGCAAACCTGCCTATTCTATATAGGCATTAACACAAAACATGAGACTTTAATGGGAAGGAACTTTAATACAATTAGGAAACAATACAGGAAAGGCAAAGAATCTCGTTTCTAAATCAAGCACCCAAAGTTACCCATCCCCTCTCGGGTAAAACTCCATCCAAATGGGATTGGCCCAGAGCAAGGCCCCAAAGCCTGTTGTTATAGGGCAGCCCAGATATTGAACGGGTTGCCTGGCTGTGGGTCCTCACCCGCGCGCTTAAAAGGGACTTATTAATACTCCACTACAGGCATACACAAAAGGTTAATAAAAGGTTTATTTACAAGGGAAAAGGAAATAAGGAAAATGTACAACTCAGGGAGAAAATAGGGAAATAAAGTCTTTAATGCATCCTACCTGATCCGCCAACCTGGAAACCCAAAGGCACTCTCCGAGCTGGCTGGACACTGCAAGCTGGCGGAGAGCCAAAATGGGGGAAACCCTCCAAAGCCCACGTGTCTGGCTTTATACCAACCTGGCTGCTTAACCCCACCCTCAGGTCCCAGCTACCTTCCCTTTGGTGGTGATGGGATTTGGAGTTCCCAGTGTCTTTGGCTTTGGCCTGGGGTGGGGGTGGAGTCCACAAAGCCTGTATGGAATTAACTTTAGGACATCCTTTTCCCCCTAACACTGTCGCAAGTCTAAAGCATCTTCCAATGGGGACCCACAGAAAAGGGTCAGAAACAACCAGACAAGCCCGGAAGGAAAAGAGCAAAATCAACATCAAGATAAAAGCTGCCATTGTCACCTCCCCACGGTCTCACCCACATCTGTGTCACCCCGTCCACCACCAAAAGACAAGCGCAGTTTCTTCACGTGTCTCTAGGCTCCATGCGCCTCCTCCAGGTCTCCTTCTGACTCCATCCTGCTTCCTTCCTCAGTCTCCTCTGCAGCTTCTTCTCCCTGCTCAGCTCCACCCTCCCTTGGGTGGGGCAGGAAACCTGGAACCTCCCCCTTTCTTGGGGACCACCCTGTTACACTCTGACAGCATCTCTTTCTATCAAAACCTTTAATGGCACTTTCCTGAAAGTTGAATAACATCAAATCCTTGAGTCTAACGCTAAAATCCTTTCAAGATCTATCTTTCTAGCTTACTTTCCCACCACTTCCATAATACAATCTTAGACCTCCTGCTGCACTTATCAGGTGTTTCCTGGATATGTTCTCTGCTTTTTGGGTTCAATCTTTCTCACCAGCCCTTCCCCCACCGAATGTTTGCTTATGTTGCTCCTTCCCTCTGGAATGCCTCTCCCTCACCCTGTAATCTCTAGCTAATGAAATTCTTCCCATCCTTTAAAGCTCATTTAAATGCCACCCCTGTGGGAAGTGATCCTTTGGTGTTGTGAATTCCTTTAGCTTTTCCTCCTAATCTTCTTTCATCTTCCAGAGGCTCTACACAATGCCTCCATACAGGTATTCAAAGATTTGTAGAATCTTGAATGAACTGTAGGTTGATTTACATATATCCCAAGGCCATGGAGGCAGAAATGATGGCCATTTAGTAAGGCTAGCCAGGAGGTGTTCTGTATACTGAAGCTGGTTTTCTCTTTGCCTTTCCTGATAAAACCAGAAGATAAACCTAGGGGTTATTTGGGAAAGTCATTTCAGACAAAGGAGGTTTACTTGACTACAAATCAGAAGGGAACTTTTGAGGAGACCATGCTCCTCACTGTACTGAGAAGCAGAACACAGGCCTTAAGAGGACAGACATTGATTGGAACCTAGAAACACTGAGGACCATTGCTTTGTCTAGACTTTCTTATTATTTATTTATTTTTTTAACATACAACTGTTGTTTTTTTTTTTTTAAGATTTATTTATTTATTTATACAAGCACTGGGTACAGTCAGAAGCGCGGGAGGGTGAGAGAATTCACCAGAGTCAGAGCGGAGAGCAGAGCAGGCAGACTGACGAAGTACACTGCTGAGGGGAGCAGCGGGTGGCAGGAGAGGTCTGCGCGCCATGTGGGACCCTCGCCTGGCGGCCGGGGATCAAACCAGTGCTGCAGAGGCAGCGGGCAGCGTCGCAGCCCAGCGCTCAAACGCTGAGCCACCGGGGAGGCCCTGGACTTTCTTATTTCTTGTCACCACTACCCTGTGTAGCTCAGCCACACTGTCAGAAAACTCAGTACCTCACCATCACCTCTTCAACCAGTGACCTGTCACCTTGATACCAAGGAAAGCATAAAATGGGATGCCACAGGTATAGCATTAATGAGAGGAAAGAAAGTCAACATGTATTCCCTTAATTAAGACATTTTCACAGAAAACCCAAGTTATAGCAAATCTCATAAGATGAGCAGAATTTGCCTGCTATCTTCTTTAGAAGCAGTGGAGCATAGCATAAAACCAGTGACAGAGGGCAGTGCACACATTATGCAGTACACACACCTTGTGCACCTTGGCAAGATGCCCCAATGCACCGACAATTAATTTTTTTAAAGATTTACTTTTATTTATGCATACAAGAACTGGGGTGTAGGCCAGAGGTGCAGAGGGTAAGAGGATTCACCAGAGACAGAGTGGGGAACAGAACAGGCAGATCTACTGAAATACATTGCTGAGGGGAACAGGGGTCAAGACAGGAGAGGCCATGTGGGTTAGCTCCCTGCTGGGGATCAAACTGATGCAGAAGTGGCTGCCTATAACTTGATAGTGCTGAGACTTTAACCCCTGCACCACCAGGGAGGCCCAAGAAATTTAATTCTTATGGCTTATTCTTAAAAATCCATACCTATTTTGTGGTCTCCCTATAATGTCTCAATTGAAGTTGATGCTCCAAAGACATGTCTCAGGTTTATGTTGTGGCTTTCAAGGACTACCTAACACACCATTGAATATCCCAGGAGTATTCTCAATCCTGATTGGTTGCAGTGAGGATTACATGAGATAGTACGTAGAGAACTTGTAGCCCAGTACCAGATACATAGCAGGCACTGCAGATGTGGGACTTGCAGTTAACTTTTTTGAGAGTGTAACCCTATTTGGTCCATTAAGAAATTTATAACTTGGGCCTTCCCTGTGGCGCAGCGGTTGAGCGCTGGGTTGCCAAGCTGCCCGCAGCCTCTGCAGCACCGGTTCGATCCCCGGTTGCTCCCCGGCCACCAGAGGAGGGTCCCACATGTGCGCGCAGACCTCTCCTGCCACCCGCTGCTCCCTTCAGCAGTTGCTTCGGTCCTTCTGCCTGCTCTGCTCCCCGCTCTGGCTCTGGTGAATTCTCTCACCCTCCCGTGCTTCTGACTGTACCCAGTGCGTGTATAAATAAATAAATAAATCTTTAAAAAAAATTTATAACTTGTTCATAGATTTTTCATGAGGATTCTGTGATGCATGTATAAACACACATTGATTCCTTCCTTCTTGGCAAAGTTTAAAGCCTACGTTTAAGGGAAGCACTTTACCATTCCCAAATTGTAGGGTAAAATGTTGGGTTGTATTCAAAATGAACTCACTTCTTATAGAAAGTTGCATCCCTCCCCCTCTATCTGGAGATAGAGGAAAGAAAGTGGAGGTAACAGCCAATAAGAAATGCACATACACAAATGCTTTATGACAACATCACAGTTATGCTTCCTAATGCCTGCCTTCACCTAACTCCAAAGCAAGGGCTGCAGGCAAGAGCACTCTGGCCAAGTTTCCCATCTGCTGAAGACCATGTCACATTGATGGGGAAGAAGAGGGTTTTTTTTTTAATATGATGGCAATTCTCCGGGCAATTTGCAAAGGGTATTTTTCTTGCCAGGATGCTCTTTGGCAGAAATGACCCCTGAATACAAGCATCAATGAGTGACTATATAAATACCTTGTTTCACTATCTTGCTGCTCTGTGTGTGTGTTTATGTTTCTTGCTGCCTGAAGAAATACAGCTTCAATGGTTTTTCTTTACCCAAAACATCACTATATATCCCCAGCTGGAAATAACTTTATTTTTTTGTTCTTGTTTTTCTCCTCTTCTTTCTGCCCCTCTGCAAACAAAGCTTCTTTTTGCATCTTGAAGCATCTAACTTTAAGATCAAGGTACAGTCTTGTGAGGGTATTACATTTGTGATCTGTCACAGAGGCAATGAAGCCACGTGATTTATTAGTCGCTCACAACCACAGGATTTTATTTGCTCAAGATGGGGCTGTGAGACTCTCCCAAATTTCCCTTCCAACACACACACACATGCACACACACATGCATGCACACTCATACAGTTTTCTACTTTTCAAAAATATTTCTTTTTATTTTAAAAAATTCATTTTTAAAAATTAGATCATACACATTGCAAAATAATTTTTATTTTTTTATTTTTTTAAAGATTTATTTATTTATTTATACAAGCACTGGGTACAGTCAGAAGAGCGGGAGGGTGAGAGAATTCACCAGAGCCAGAGCGGGGAGCAGAGCAGGCAGAAGGAATGAGGCACACTGCTGAGGGGAGCAGCGGGCGGCAGGAGAGGTCTGTGCACCATGTGGGACCCTCCTCCGGTGGCCGGGGAGCAGCCGCGGATCGAACTGGTGCTGCAGAGGCTGCGGGCAGCTTCGCAACCCAGCGCTCAACCGCTGCGCCACCGGGGAGGCCATGCGAAATAATTTTTAAACCAGAAAATTAGAAAAATATAAAGAAGACCACCCTCTCCCACCCCGGAAATAGTCACTGTGAACATTTATAGCAGTGGCAATTATATCTTTCCAGAACACAAATTCATTTACTTTCACATTAGTAATAAAAAGGAAACCATCATTAGGGCACAATTGAGGGGTGGGGGCAACAGTAATGTGACTTGAAATGAAGAAAGGCAGGGTGCTAGGATGTGCCCATGAGAGCAAATTGGGACCCCTGAGGCTAACCTTGACTTCAGAATAATTCATTGTGGAGAGAACACAGAATTAAGTGCTGGCACAGAAGCCATTTCTGAAGGATTGACTATCCTTGTGGAGTTAGACTGTTGTAAGCAAAATTCTCCCTGCTCATTGCTGGCTAAAACATTGAGTTCTGGCTCTTGAGAAGGAAGGGATTAGGTTTTGACTGTCGACTGCCTGTATTCTCCACCCCTTCACCACCCACAAACCAGAATCAATGTCAGTACTAAGTACCAAGGTCCTCTGAGCATCATTTATTCTTCAGAACACAAATTCATTTTATTTCTTTCACAAATACCAAGTATAAGTGCTTTTGGGGAGAGTGGGATGATGGCAAAAAGACATGTAGTGCAGTGCTCTTTGCAATTTAGTTGTTACTTATAGAAAGAGGAATGATTTAGATCTTTCTTGCTGCTGTGGGCTTTCAACATTCACTACCTATAAGCATGTCATGGCAATTTGTTTACGTATAAAGATTTCTTTAGACACCAGAATTGAATTCATTTTTTTCACTCTTTCTACCTATCCCTAAAATTCTGTTTCTCAAACAGTAGGACTTGTGGTTGGGGGTGTGGGGTTTTTCCCATTTCTGACTTGGTAGGTTTGAGTGGGGTCTGCCACATGGTGCGCAGACCTCTCCTGCTGCCCGCTACTCCCCTCAGCAGTGTGCTTCGGTCCTTCTGCCTGCTCTGCTCCCCGCTCTGGCTCTGGTGAATTCTCTCACCCTCCCGCGCTTCTGACTGTACCCAGTGCTTGTATAAATAAATAAATAAAAATAAATCTTAAAAAAAATTGCATTCTCACACTTTCCTAGATGATGCTGATACAGTAGATTTGAAGACCAGATTTTGAGATCCACACCCCACAAGAATAGGTGGAAATGGTCCTAATTCAAAATATTTCAGGATAAGGTGAATCTGAATTTTCCAAAATATTATACTTGATTCAGGCTGTGTTTTTTAGAAAATTATTTGATTTAGCCACCACCACTCTACCACTCCATACCTATTATAGATTTTATTTTTTAGATCTATGATAGCACTTTGTTCCAGAGTTCCTTTTTATCTATCCCAGTTACTTTTTACCAACAGAATAGCTTTGATATTTGTATTTCTGGGAAAAAAAGAGTCTTCCAAAACTTTCAAGTTGTATCTGGGATTGTCTCTTACTTTCCCAGTTATTAGCTGTAGATCCTTGAGAAAGTTAACTCACATCTCTGAATGTCCTATCTATACAAAGGACAAAATCTCAAACAAACCAAAAAACACCTGGTTCACCCAAGTAGTGTGAGCATCAGACAAGAGAAAGTGTAAAAGACCTAGCACAGGGAACCATGTTAGGCCCTTTTACTATCTGTATTTATGTTGCAAGCGATGCTATACCACTATTTCTGGTGCTGTTTAAGCTGTAATTGGCTACAATATCTAATGGAGCCTAGGCAACATCTCATAGATATCTGAAGAAATCAAGTGTTCTCTATAGTTAGTTCTAAGGCATTTTTGTGTAAGAAACAAGTGAGAACAGGTTTAATAATAGCATTTATTAGTGTCTACTACTGTGATTGTTGAGAGTGATCTCATCTAATCCCAATGACAGCCCTATAAGGAAGGTATTATTATTACCATTATTTTATAGATGAGGGAAGGGAGGCACAGAGAGGTTAAGTAACTCGCCTGAGGTCACACAGATGCTAGTCAATGCAGAGCCAAGATGGAAACCAAGAGATGTTTTCTCTCCAAAGTGTGAATCCCTAACCACTACCTCCCAGCTCAGAGTCCCTTTGTGGAAGGGACCTTAGACACCATAGTCTTAAGTTGTCCTGTTGTAGAGATGAATGAACTGAGACCCTAGAAGGGGAGCTTTGCCCTAATGGTGAAGCCAAGGGCTAAACTTTGGTTGAACCCAACCTCTGCAGTTTTTATAGTAATGTAGTTTTTCTTTGGTCCAAATCAAAGTTTTTCACTCCTGAGCTCAAGCATTGTTCAAGCTCTTAAGGTTCTGCTGTATTAGGAGAAGTCTGATATTTCTGTATTTAATTATCAGCTCTCTGTGGGAGGAAGGGAAAGCCCTAATTTGTAGTATTGCCAGTTTCCTCAGCATAAATGCTCCCACCAAGGCTGATTTTAAGCAATCAGTCTACTTAATGCCGAGTTAAGCAGAGATATGCACAATCCAAAGTCTTGAGCTGAGGTGAGTTGACTTTAGCACCCTACCACCTCCATCTTTGAAGAGAATGACAAACGAAACCAAACCAAAATTCACTGATATTGAGCCCCTGCCAAGGGACTCTTGTGACTTATTTATAGAATCTTTTTCCCCCAAAGGGTACATGACTATATTGTGTCATACTCTATCTTTACAAATGCAAATCACTCTTCTGAAATGATATCTTTGAAAACGAGAAGATAGTGTTCACAAGAATTTATTTGTTTTTCTTTAAAAATTTCCGCAACAAAAAAATCCCTTTCAAACTTATAAAATAACCTAAGGATTACATATTTATTTTAGGAAATTTAGAAAATACAAGCAAACAAAAGGTAACAGGTAAAAAAAAATCATCTTTTATTCCAAGATCCAGAAATAAACATGGCTAATGTTTTAGTGTACATACTTCATAGTACAGAGTGTACATAATGTCATATTTTTCTCTTCTTTTATGCAGATAGATTTTTTAAAATGGCTCTACTGTAAAGCAAATCCATTTACAAAATGAAAAGATATCACAGATCATTATCCTCCCTGTACAGGTCCTGCTACTCTATTTGTATTCACGGAAATGGTATGTTAGCTATATTTATGCTGATGTTCTACACCCATTTGAAGATAATACTACTAATGGGGATTGTTATCTATGAGTACAGATGGGGCTAAAAAGACCAGGTGACAGTCTCAGCCATTTCTAGTCCATAGACCACTGTATACACAGACTGTTTTTGAGTTAAAACTGCAGCTGTACTGATATGGTGGTTGATTGGAACTCTGCCTCTGAGACCTGAGGTCATCCTGGAACTCAGAAAACAAGCCCCCTCCCTGTACTCCCTTCTTGCTGTAGCCAGTCTGGCCTGCCTGCTGCTTGTTTCCTGCTGCCTGCAGTTCAACCCCATTGTTTGAAGTGGGACTTCAGAGATGCTTTAATAGGTTTTCTTCTGCCCTCCCTGCTTGGGGTTGCCTCACTGCAGCTCACCACACAACAGCTTGATCTGGTAGCCTGGGGCCATCCATCCTTCACACATGTCCAGCCCAGTGGGACGCTGTTACAAATGGAATTTGTTCATTCCCTCTATTCAGTCTTGATTTTAGTGAAACAATACCCTAGAAAAATTAAGTCGTAATAACAATGCTAGATAACTGGCTCTGGAAAATTAATGTTTCTTTCTGAAATACGTGCTCATTATTAAGTTTGGGAATAGTAGCCAATAGGAGTTACCAAAAGGTAAGATAAAGTAGCTGACTTCTCTGGAATCTGCTTTTGCCTCTTAGTCTCAAGTGTGGGAATTCTTGACAGATCCTCCTCTGACATGTTTTCTCAGTTTGATTTCCTACTGGAAGACCAAAGCTGAAAGATGGATAGCCGCAAAATGTTTTGGGAAATGTAACTTTTAATTAGGACTTGCTTAAAGTTGTGGAAAATTGCATAAGGGGTTACTTAAAGTTATAATAAATTGCCTGTATGTGTATGTATATGATATTTGGTGGGTTTATGCTGATAGCTCTGTTACAGTGCATCATTATTGTTGAGGGGAGATGTTCATGCTGCCTCCAGAGAGAAGGAAACTTTAGTTGGGATAACAATGTGACAAAAGAGACTCCAGGCCTCTGGACAGTTCGTGAGAGTCAAGGTATTTTTTAGTTTCCGAGTTTAGAGAACTAGTGTGTAACCTTAGGAAAATCACTACATCTGTGTGCCTCAGTTTCCTCCTTAGTAAAAGACAATAACCATAATCATCCCTCATAGGCATGTCGCAAGAATAAAATGAGACAGACCACATGAAGTGCTTCATACACAATGGCACAAAGTATATGTCAGCTGTTTTTCTCCAAGGGGTAATCACTGTCCTCATTGCCTCAGTTGTGATTGCAAGGCCAGGGAGCCAGCTGACCCTCCAGTTTAATATCGGTGCCGTGAGTGGAGGGTTTTGAAATCCCCTGTTGTGTATCTTTGTATCCTTGTGAATCGCAACTTTAACCCCACGGTTCTGAACCTGCATCTTGGAATTACCTGAGGAGCTTTCAAAAATATGGTTGTCTCTGCTCCCACCTCCAGAGATTCTGATTTAATTCATTTGGGGTGGGACCTGGACATTGGGATTTTCCCAAGCTCCCCAAGTATTCTATTGTGCACTGAGATATGCCACTTGATTTTAGGCAGATGCTACACATCTGTGACAAAGATGATGAAAATCAGTATCATGCTATTGAAGGCAGCAGAGTGCACTGTAGTCTTGATCATGGATTCCTCCCAAATCTCTTGACTCATGGCAGTGAACACCAACCCACAACATTTGCATTGGCCCCACCTGTATTTGACAGCTGTCATCCCAACCATACTGTATCGCTCTCCATTTAATATATTCAATTTGCATAAGGAAGGTAAAAAGCTCACACCTGGACCTTGTAATCAAGTAGAGTAAACGTACGGTAGTCTAAGAGTTAATCTCATTAATGCTGATCTCCCGTGCTTTGGCTGTTAGCTATTGCTCAGCTTTTATTAATTTAGGCTTCAACATGTATCTGCCTTGTCCACAATTCCAGATGGTGCTATAACTCATGCCCTTCTGTCAGTTCCAGAAGATGACTACATGTGTTTTGTTTAGATAAACTGTAATTATGCCGACTTTCAACTGTTTTAGTAATTTTGGCCCAATTGTGAATGATAAGTGGTAAAATCCACTCTTCATTATTACGTACTATAAACCATCGAACAATAGATTTGTTTGGTTAATCAAGTCTTGTGGGATGGGGGAGATAGGGGAGGGAACATAGTACTTGAAGTTTTAATTAAGTATGGATTAAAAGCAAGTAGGACAACTTTTGTTTGCTTGGAGGCCTCAAAGCCAGGCAACCAATATCTACCTTGAGAGGGCAGCAGTTAGGAACAGGTCTCCACCCTATATGTCTATGACGTATTCTAGTTTAGTGTAGACACATAATCCAGGGTGGGGACTATTAGTAATATAGGTGCATCCATCCCCCTTCTTGTCCCCCATGGCTAGTATTCATCTGGGTAACAGGCCTAGTTTATAGTTAACTTCAATGCAGAATGGAAATAGAAATCGCATGCATTCAATTACTTGTATATATGCCTGGAGTCTTCCCTGTAAGATCTCATTGCTCTTGATGGAGGGAAGTGAATATGGTTTTTACACAGGGTCATGGATTAGGAAGCAGCTGTCTGAACCCCAAAAAGCCCAGTTGCAAATAAATGTGTTAATTCAAAAATCAGAGTATCTTGAATCAAAACAAATGGTGGTTGATCATATAATACTGTATTAATTTAAAACATTCTTTTCTCATGAACTTTCACTGGAAGTGAATTATTGATAATATGGTTTTTAAATGTATGGCTTAAATTACTCAAAAAAAGTTAAAAGTATCTGTTTTGAAATGTCGAGAAAAGTTCCCTTTGGAAGGACCTTAAGTGCTAAGCTTCAGAAAAACTTAAGTTTTATCTTAAGCACAAATCTTTTATATTCCAGAATCTTCCCCAGAACTCTGAGATTGTGCCAAGTAGGATGAAGAAATCAGAAGGGAAGGATAATGGGTTTGGTTTTGTTTATAAAGCTGTTCCCTCTTTCTTGTTTATTCTTGGTGGCCAGGAGAGAGGTCCTAGGCTGCTTTGTTCTTTGGCTGGAATCACTAGTTTCCCAAATGAAAAGCTTTGAAATAGTTGGTCTACTTCCTCGAAGTGAAAGGCAGAGACAACTTTGCCTCTAAGTACATTCTACATGAAAATTAATGTTTGGGAATTTTAAGGACTGACTTATTATTTCTTTAAAGATTTATTTATGCATACAAGAACTAAGGTACAGGCCAGAGGTGTGGGGGTTGAGAGGATTCACCAGAGACAGAATGGGGAACAGAACAGGCAGATTGACTGAAATACACTGCTACGGGGAGCAGCGGGCGAGACAGGAGAGATCTGCTGCGCCACGTGGGTAGCTCCCTGGCTGGGGATCGAACTCGTGCTGTAGTGACTGTGGACAGTCATAGGTTCATAGGTTGCATCTTAACCCCTTGTGCCACCAGGGAGGCCCAAGGACTGACTTTTAGACATGGAGTCCTGTCCTGGAACTTTTCATGTAGATAGAGTCTGTAAGAAGCATTACTTTTGGGGATAAAGTTGATTTTGTTTTTGGAGTTTGATAAATTGGATGCAGAACTTAGTAACAATGGTAAAGTAGATCTTTACAGAGAGAATATTCATGAACAAGAAAACAACAAAAATCAAGCTATTGTATTTTATCCCTACATTTGATAGTAGACAGTTAAGGTTGTCTAATCAATTTCACTATTGTTGCTCTTCCATGCTGCTTGATTGGGCCACCCTTGGTTAATGGCTACGTGTTTTTAAATGGCAAGCAACTTAATTCCCCCCCCTCCTCCCCACCTCCTGCCTCCCTCCACCTTTTTTTTAAAACTATTTTGCCTGTACAGCCAAAAATAACTGGCAAATTATGTTCATTTTCATCCCTAATTTGGAATAAAAGGATAAAACCAACATTTTATTGCAATCATTTTGGTGCCTTCGTCATTTCTGGCATTTAGTCACTGAACATTTATTGAGTGTCTGCACAGTGAATGTTCTGTTTTCTATTTCAACCAAGAGTTAATTTATCACTGAAATCAAATCTCAAACGTTTATGTCCCTTCCAGTTCCCAAATACTGTTCAACTCTGATCCTAATCCTTTGTGCTGCTATGGCTAAGAGTATTTTTTCTTGCTAGGCAGTGTTTGTTTTGTTCATTTTTGTCTTGGAAGAGAGAGGCTATTGTATAAACAGTAACTTTTGTTCTGTAATTAGACAGCCCATCTAACCAAAAATGAACAATGATAACCTCAATCAATGTTTCGATGCTCTAGATTGTCATGTATACATCCCAGATCTTGCAATACCGATGTCCACCTGGTTTACATGGCATAAACACAGGAGCCTTACTCATAGCAGATAGTCATTAAATCAGATTGAGTCTCCCTTGTAGTTTATGGGTGCATTATCAACCCCCAGGCTTTGAACAGAAATGAAATGCTCAGTAAATCTTTGTGAATTAAGTTAATACCATGTGTTAGAATTGGAATAAGGTAGGAATTGGAGAATTACCTTGGTTAGAATATAATATGTAAATAAGTATATGTACTTAAGATGTATCAATTGGGTCATATATATTTTGATAGAAAAGCAGATTTTTTTAATTGAGGTAATTTGTTTACAATGGTGTACATGATTTATAGTAATAGTTTCACATCTCTTCAGATGTATGTCACCACACCACACCCATCATCAAAGTACCCATAGTCCTGTACCATAGACCATTGTCCCTCTACCCATTTTGCTCCTACTCCCAACCTCCCCACCCCTCTAGTAGCCTTAATTCTGCAGTCCTATCTCTAGGGTAGAAAAATATTAATATTCCTAAATGTAAAAGTTTAATGCAATTGAAACCAAAGTATACAAACACCTTTCTAAATTTTCATTTATAAATATTTCAGTGTGTATCTCGAAAAGATAAGGAGTCTTTTCTTCTCTGTAACCATAATACTTTTATAACAACTGCAAAAATTAACAGCCATAAATTTATTTCATAAGTTAGATATTCTTAACTACTACCAAAATTTCCCAGCTTTTACCTATGGATTAGTTATTGCCACTCTCCTAGTCTACCTTTATTTTGCTTCTTATACTCTGTTCTTTTGTTTCCTTAAAAAAAGATAACCTCTTTTTTTTTTTTGTAGTGTATCACCAATCTTTCTAAATCACCTATTGTGGGATCCTGGACTTGGATATTTTTTTCAGTTAACTTCTTGGGGATGGAGAATATGAGCTTTTTTATGTGTGGATATTGGGCCAGACACATGAACTATTTCCTTTAATCAGTGCAGTATCTCTACCAAGTAGACTTTATCAACAAATACATGAATCTTGCATTTTCTAAGTCACTTTTGGACATTGAATATGAATCTATGGAGGTGACCTGTACAGGAAAAAAGAAGAATGAGGGAAGTCAATGATCATTTAGTGACCACTTGCTATCAGGTAGACACTATACTTAGGACTTTTTATATCTTTCATTTAACTCTCAACCCTCAGATGCAATTATTCTAACCCCAAGTTTACCGATAAAGAAATTGCAATTCAGAGATATTAAATATTTTGCTTATTTTTCACATCTTTAGTTAAAAAAAAACCTGAAGATTCTGAAGGTATGTGATAAGGTGGAGTTGTCTAGAATGAGGTTGTTCAGAATGAGGAAGGAACTAAATGTTCTAGGCCTACTTTGCATCATTTATTCCATATTCTTACCAAACCCTGTAAGATATATGTGATTTATCCTCAATTTAAAGGTTAAGCTTAAGACTGAAAAGAAAAGCAAAAGAGTCTAGGACCAAGTCATGAGGAATTACAATATTTGAGGCCATTCATTCAACAAGTATTTATTAATTGCCTACTATGTGCCAGGCACTGTTCTAGCACTTTGTTTTCATCATTAAACCAACCAAACAAAAAGTTTTATTTACTTTGAAGGAAAAAACAGAAAATACACATAATAAATAAATTATAGACTATGCCAGAACGTTATAGGTGCTATTGTAAAAAGAAAAAATTGAATAGGGTCAGGGGTGTTGAAAGTGCTGCAAAGAAAGTAACACTAAAATGGTGGCCAGGATAGGCTTCATTGAGAAGTGAGATTTGAGCCAACACTTGAAGGAAATGAGAAAATTAGTTTGGGGGCTATCTAAAGGAAGTGTCAAATTAGAAGGGACAGGCATCTCAAAGACCTTTAGGTAGGGTTCTCTGCTTCCATCTCTAGGCTCAACTCAGCCCACCATTTCCCTTGCTTATTACATTACTTTCATTTTCGTGACTATATCAAACTATTCCCAACTCAAGGCCTGCACATTGTTTGTTCACTTTGTCTGGAATGTTCTTTCTCCCATTTACGTCAATGGCTATCTACTTCAGGTCTTAGCTTAAATGACATGAATTAAGGGGTTTACCATCCCTGAATACTCATCCAATTTACCTTTCCCATTAATCCTTCTTATAACACTCTTTTCTTTTTCTTCAGACTATTATAATTTCTAGATTTATAGACTGATGAAAACCTATTCACCTGTCTACATACATACAAAACTATTGCTTAGTATATTTCCTTATGCTGGTCACTTGGAACAGCTCTGTGAGTCATGTCAATTCCATGAGGGCAAGAGCCACGTCCATCTTTTTTTCCACTGTGTTTTCCGTATATAATAGAATAACACATATCAGGAACTCTTGGGTATTTGTTCGAATAACATATATCAGGTGCTCTTAAATATTTGTTCGAATAAGTGAGCAAAGTCCCTTTTCTTCCCTTAAGTCAATACCATACAACTCTGTAATTCAACCATTTTTAGAGGACATATAGAGTCAAAGTCTCATTCATTAAATATCCATTGGGTACTTACCTACCTAAGGACTATGCTCTGCTTTATTTCAGATCCCACAAAATTAGCAAAACATGCCTGCCCTTGAATAACTTGTGTCGAAATAGGGATGCAAGACACATGTATGCAGCAAGATTTGTGCCTAAAACTATCCATAAAATGTGTCGTTTCTATTTGCACTCACAGAGCACAGTGTAGTTTTGGTTCAAAATGAGTGATGATTTAAGAATTGTCTCAGGAGAAAATTGTATGACTCTTTGGGTGCCAACTTAGTTCCCCACATTTCTGAATTTGGTCCTAAGCTTTGGCCACTTTGGAACTTAAATTTGTCAGGCTAGGGGTGCTATATAATTTTCTTGGGATACACCCACACTAGCCAAGGTCACAAGGGGTAGATACCTAAACCATAATACTAATTTATTGATTTTGCATAAGAAAGTATAACTACTGAGAAAAAGCAGATGATCACATAACTGAATCTTTTGCCTACAGGAACATCAATGTGGGAAACCAAAAGAGGAACACTGCTTGGTGTCGGACCACAAGGGCAGTTGGTTGTATAATCCTAATATTTGCTGGCAGCCAACTCTAATGGACTGATCCATCTATCTTCAGGATGAAAATGTGCTGATCTTGGTGAATAGAAAGTAGATTTCTTGAGCCAGAAGTCCTCCCTAGCCTTGGCAGTGTTTCATTCCCAGGGATTTCTTTTCAAAATTTCCAATTTTCATTATTTCTAACTGACTTTCTCCCCCTGGGCTCTCTTTCTTAGATATGATAGCAACATTGATTGGCTTACTTGATGGATTGACTCTCAATCTGGAAACCCTACTCTCCTTTTTAAAGTGACAGCATCTCACTGGTCTTATTGAAGAACTTTAATTTTATCTATCACATTCTTAGAGTTTGGTAGGTACATTTCTGAATCCTCTGAGCATTCCTTATATAATCTAATACAATTCTCAAATGGAAGAACAAAATACTTTTCTAAAGATTTATTTTTATTTATTTATGCATACAAGAACTAGAGTGTAGGCCAGAGGTGCGGGGGGTGAGAGGATTCACCAGAGACAGAATGGGGAGCAGAAGAGGCGGATCTACTGAAATACATTGCTGAGGGGAGCAGCAGGCAAGACAGGAGAAGTCTGCTGCGCCATGCGGGTAGCTCCCTGGAGGGGATGGAATTCATGCAGCAGTGGCTGGCAATAGCTTGGTAGTGCTGAGACTTTAACTCCTGTGCCACCAGGGAGGCCCCAAATAAAATGCTTTTCTTACCCAATAGTAATTGCCATTTTTCAGGTAGAAAAAAGATTCAGTGTTAGAAGTAATTAATTCCGTCATAGCCATTTAGAAAAGGACTTCCAGATAAGGTATAATTAGAGCTGAATTTTTTTCCCCTTAACTATGAGGGTGGTGTGGAGAGTATGTTCATTTCCAAGGAGGGAGAACAACATGTATAAATGTTATTTTGTACCTGTAATGTACTGTTGTATATTAGGTTGACTAAAACACAGCCTACTGGAAATTTAGGTAGGTCCAATGGCAGAGACCTCAGATACATCCCCTGTTCCATGATTCTCAATCAAATCTGTGACATAGTAGCAACTATTGACTATTTTGTCTGAAACACTGTACAGAAACCAAGCCTTGACCCTTGAATTGTCAAAATCTTGAGTATGCAAAGAGAGCTATCACTGTCCTTCACTTATAAATGTGCAAATATTTTTCTCCTCCCACGGCCTGTATAAAGTATAGTTATTTATGTAAATATCCAACTGACCTTTGAACAATGGTTTGAATTGTTAAACCATTTTGGAAAATGATGTCCACTTAATACATAGATGTTTTTTCAGTAAATACAGTTGGGCTTCCATACCCACAGATATCACATTCAGGATTTAATCAACTCTGAATATGGGTTGGATGAATCCACAGATGCAGAACCTGTGATCGCCAAGTGCCCAGCTATCAGGGACTTGAGTATCCAAGGATTTTGGTATGCAGGGTTCCTGAAACCAACTCCCATGGATACCAAAGGACGACTATAGTTAATGAGTTAATGATGTTTTAAGTTATACACAGATATTCAACTGGGGTCAGTACCCCAACTCTGGTATTGTTCAAAAATCAATTGAACTTGAAATATTTGTCATTTCTTTTCATGTCTTTACACTTTTACTACATTCACAAAGACAGAGTATTATTTTACATGTTTATAAATTTTATGTAAATGTTACAGCATACATCATTTTTTCTTTTGTTATTCTTTTTTATTATTAAGTAATTAAAATGTTTTCTTATATTATTGTGGTCCCCATAGTTCTCCCGCAACCATCTCACCTGTGAATCATTACCATAGTCTCCTGTGTACTTCCCTCCCCTGTTTCGCCCCCTCTCCCTCTCCATCCTCTGCTGTATGCCTCAGATGTATGGTCAGCTTGCTAGTTTTGACTTTTTCTTGACCTTTTCTTTGGTTTCTCTATATTCCACATATAAGTGAGACCACTGATATTTATCTTTTTCCTTCTGACTTATTTCAGAGAGCATAATCCCTTCCAGTTCCATCCATGTTGCCACAAATGGCAGGAGTTTGTCATTTCTGATTGCTGACTAATAGTCCATTGTGTAAATATACTACAGATTTTTGAACCATTTGTCTATATTGGAGCATTTGGGTTGTTTCCATATCTTGGCTATTGTAAATAGTGCTGCAATAGACATAGGAGTGCAGGTTTCCTTTTGAATTTATGTTTTTGTGTCCTTTGAGTAGATTTGTAGGAGTGGAATCGCTGGATCATATGGTAGGTCCAATTTTATTGTTCTGAGGAACCTCCACACAATTCCTATAGTGGCTGGACCAGTCTACATTCCTACCAGCAGTGTAAGAGGGTTCCTTAATCTCCACATCTTTCTATAGCTTGCTATTTTCTTAAACATTTAATCTTAAGATTCACCTATGTTATAGTTCTGTTTCTTTCATTTCAGCTATTCTATAGTATCCCCTCGAATGCATATAAACATAAATTGTTTATCTTTTTGTCTCTCATTGGATACTTAAGTTATTTTCCCTTTTTTGGGGGGTAACACAGAAAACCATTTTGGAAAATGATGTTAATATATTGTAAAATTGAAAATGCGCATGCTCTTTAATGCAAGCAAGTCCATTCCTAGATGTTAGGTTCACAAGAACTGCATTGTTCAACATGGTAGCTATTAACCACACATGGCTATTTAAATTTTAATTAATTTTAATGAATTCTGTTGAGGTAGCCACCTTTGAGGTGCTTATCAGTCACATCTGACTAGTGGCTACAGAATTGAGCAGCACAGACACAAAGCACTTCCATCATTACAGAATGGTCTACTGAACGCAGTGTGGTTTCAGAAAATAACTTTATTAACATATTCACAGTGTACCATGAAAGTAAAAAACACTCAATATCTGCGGAATGAATGAACATGAAAATATGAAATTACAGGGCCTCCCTGGTGGCGCAGGCAGTTGAGCGCAGCGCTGTGAAGCTGTCTGCAGCCTCTGCAGCACAGGTTCAATACTGGTGGGCTGGCAGGGGAGATGCCCACATGGCGCGGCAGACCTCTCCTATCTCGCCTGCTGCTCCCCTCAGCAGTGTACTTCAGCCTATCTGCCTGTTCTGTTCCCCGCTCTGTCTCTGGTGAATCCTCTCACCCTCCTGCACGTCTGGCCTGTACCCCAGTTCTTTTTTTTTTTTTTTGTGGGACCCTCGCCGGCGGCAAGGGAACGAACCGGTGCTGCAGAGGCTGTGGGCAGCCTCACAGCCCAGCACTCAACCGCTGCGCCACCAGGGGAGGCCCTGTACCCCGGTTCTTGTATGCATGAATAAATAAATCTTAAAAAAAAGAAAATATGAAATTACAAACCTGCAAATGCTAAGTGTTAAATAAGTTTCAGGAATACTAACTAAACAAGTTTAGAGCAGATGAGATTTGAGAAGAGTTTCAGGGTGCTGTGCATGAATTTGGAGAATTAAGTAAGGTGTTTATCCAGAGAAGTCAACTGCAACATAGAGTTGGAATCATTATTGTGGAGGAAATCAGATAGCTCAAAAAACAGAGAATCAGATCCAAAGCAAGACTGTGAGTGGGGAAAATGAGTCATGAGGTCAGAAGCCAAAAAGATTAAAAGGAGGCCAAGAGGTGGAGTGCAAGACAGGTCGGAGAGAGCAGTTCAGGACAGAGGCTGTGAAAAAAATAGGAAGCTCTGTAAAGCCTGTGCTCCTGTCTTTAAGATCAAAATCTATTCATTTCCTAAGCAGATTGCCATCACCCACAAGAGGGAAGGCCCACCTACTTATGGTGCAAGCTATGGTTAGGAGAGGGTTATCTGTAAGAATGTGGAGGAAGATTTAAGATTTGGCTCCTGCTACAAGTAGCTGGGAACATTTGGAAGAGTAAGGGTGTGCCCTGGACTAGACTGCTACCAACTGAAATTTTGAGAGTACTCTGGGAAGCATAGCAGTCCAGAGAGGGAGCAAGTGTGGTAAAGGGGAACAAATCAAAGAGGAAATGAGCAAGGGTCAGATGAAGACAGAATACAATGAGAGGGGACATTATACAGGTCTTAATACTGGTTTTTAGATAAGTGTAATGTTCTTCTTATAAATTTAAAAAGAACAGGAAGGTAATGTGAGATTCAGTAGCCATGGGTCTGATTAGTTAGAAAATTTAGTTCTAGCTCCACATTTCTGCCCAATTCTCTGAGCTGCTCTAAAGTCCACTCCTGGTTTGCCTGAAAACCTCCAACTCTTCTCCCCAACTCCACTAACTTCCACAAATCAGAGGTTTGTGGATGTTAAACCAGAATTAAAAGATTCTGGTTCCCAACATTTTGGGTAGGGGGTGGACAGGTGTGTGGCCACAAGGGAAGTTGGGTATGAGTGGAAAATCAGAGGGAGCCATTCTAAAGTACATGAGTCAAGCAGGATATCACATGTACTCTCAGATATCTTGTGACGGTTGGTAATAAAAATCCTACCTCTCCTGCCCATCTCTCTTCCTTTTACATATTATAGATAGTACAAACTCCATAAAGAGTTTGGCTATTTTCAAAACTCAATAATCAGATTAGTGCCTACCTTCAAATAAAAATAAATTACAACCAATTCTTGGGTCAAACCAAATGAAGCAAGCTCTGCTTATTTGTCTGCTTACAACAATGCAAACTCATTTCTAGCCATGGCTTTTGAGAATCACAGCATATGGCAGAAAGGCTAGAAACAGATCACCCAAAAGGTGACCTTAGGAAAGTAATCCTTCAAATGAAGAGTGTGCTCTATGAGAGGAGCCAACTGTCTACCAACAGTGGCTTTGCAAGCCCAGAAATCTCTCCCAATTGTTTTCTGTAGCCTCTAGCAATGCTGAAAGAGGTTTGGATTCCTGAACAAGATCAGTCTGAAAGAACCGTGTGTGTGCATCACTAAGTCTTCACAAAGATTACAGCTCTTGAATTCCCAAGGCCATTTCTTGCTCTGATTCCCTTACTTCTTTCCACCTCATATATTTCACTCTTCAGCCTCAAATTCCTATGCCAAGGCATGAACCAGTATACTGAATTGCGGGCAGCTGTCTTGGCATGCATGGGCAATCAGATATTTGAAGAAAATTGATGAATAACCATGTGTCCAAGAGAGCCATAGGGCTTAGGGAATTAAAAGGCTTATTCTTGTGGTTAAACACTGGGAATGCCATCTCATTCCTGTCCACTGATTTCTCTATTATCAGCTGGTAAGCCACAAGCAGATCTCTTGTTCATCTGCCAAACTAGCCCTTCTTTCAGGTCCCACTTTTGTTCTCAGGCTAAGGAATGGTGCAATTATTCCAAAAGGAATCTAACTGGCATGGTTAATTGAACTTACTAGATCATAATTATAATATTGCAGCATTGGCCTGCATTTTTTCCAGGAAAATTTGATTATTGAACTTTCCTAATGTATATATTTGGATCCTGATGCCATCATTTAGAACCCAGTGGTTGAATCTACCATATTATACATGACTGTGATGTATGTTTCTCTGAGCACTAAGTTGATGACTAAACTGTTTCCTTAGGAGGGAGGTTCGGGGAAATAACTGACAATCATAAATACTAACGTATGTTGAAAGCTTGCTATGTGTCTGGCACTATGCTTGCATTATCTCCTCTAATATTCACAGAAAACCAACAATGGGAGGTACTCTTACTAATATCCCATATTTACAGATGAGGAAACTGGTACTCAGAGAGGTGAGGTGACTTGCCAAAAATTACACAGCTGGTGAACACGAAATTGGAATTTATTCCATATGTGTTTTGATTCAGAACATGTGCTTTTTTACTACACTGCATTGTCTCTTCTTGGAAGGTGTCTGTTCCTTGCTTCACTAACAAGAACTCATCTGATTTTAATTTATTACAAACTGAAATACAGTAAACAGATGTTTCCTTTCTGGTGAAGTGATGGGTCATACTATTTTACATATCAGGAATGGATTTGAGGCAGATTGTGGAAATTTGTAGATTATTCATCTTCAGTATTTATTGGACTTCTATTAGGTACCAGCCCATGCTGGTGATTCAAAGATGAACAAGAAATAAGTATTACCATCAATAAGTAATTGTCTTACTAGAGAAATAAGGCTAACTGAAAGGAAACCCTCCCAGAACACAAACATATTTATATATATCCACGTATGCATATAAATATATGCCAGTTTATATGCCAACTATAAGTGCCATGTAGATCATGAGGTGATAATAGAATGGATGACTGGCCTGAGAACCAAAAATGTGTTGTTTTTAGAAACAGGTGTATATAATGTTAACTTTAAATGTTAAATTAAAAGTAAAGTGAGCCTACCTAGGTCACTCTGCATTTTTTTATTAGAAGCAGAAGAGAAGTCATAACCAGGGAAGTCTTTGTGGATGAACTGGACTGTGAAGGATGGGTAAAATTTAAATAGGTGCGGGGCAGTGAGGAAACTCAAAGAGGAACAGGGAAGGAAAAGTAGAAGTTATTGCAGAGGGCCTCCCTGGTGGCGCAGGAGTTAAAGTCTTATCACAATCAAGCTATTGGCAGCCACTGCAGCATGAGTTAGATCCCCGGCCAGGGAGCTAACCCACCTCTCCTGTCTTGCCTACTGCTCCCCTCAGCAGTGTATTTCAGTAGATCCTCCTGTTCTGCTCCCCATTCTTTCTCTGGTGAAGCCTCTGGCCTATACCCCAGTTCTTGTAGGCATAAATGAATAAAATAAATCTTTTTTTAAAAAAAAAGAAGTTATGGCAGAGAGGAGGAAATGAACCAGAGTTGAAAGCCAGCAGAGAGGAGACACTCATAAATAATTTAAGGTGCAAAAACCCACAATGTTAAGCATAGGAAAATCATGGCCCAGTGGATGAATTGATTGATTCATGTTTTTCTTATTGTGGGAAAATACACATAACATCAAATTTACCATTTCAATCAAAGTGTGTAATTCAGAGACAAAAAGTATATTCACAATGCTATGCTATGAACACTATTACTCAGAAATATTCTGAATATTTCATATAAATGGAATCATACACTGTGTAATATTTTGTGTCTGGGTTATTTCATTCAGCATAATGTTTTTCAGATCCATCCATGTCTGTAGCATGTATCAGAATTTCTTTCCTTTTATAGCTCAGTAATATTCCATTGAATGGATATACACATTCATTTATTCATTGATCTGTTGATAGATATTTGGGTTGTTTGTACCCTTTGGCTATTGTGGATAAAGCTTCTATGAACAATGGTGTCTAACTTTTTCTATGAACACTTATTTTCAATATTTTAGATATATATAACTAGCAGTGGAATTGCAGGTTCATATGGTAACATTATATTTAATTTACTGAGACAATGTGATGCATTTCATGGAAACTTAGTATTATAGTGGTTGAAAACAAGGACTTGAAGTTTGAGTTGAATCTTAGCTGTACTACTTACTAGTATGACTTTGAACAAATGATACGATCTCTGAGCTTCAGTTTTTTCTTCTACTATTTTGGGGATTACATGGCATGATGCATATGAAGCACTTAGCACAGTACCTGGCACATAGTAAGCACTACATACTTGATGGATGTTAGGATACTCTCTCTCTCTCTCTCTCTCTCTCTCTCTCTATATATATATATATATATATATATATATATATGTCATGCTGAATGTGATGATTAATTAATGAACATCACAGATAAGCGGAGGTACAGCTCTCCCATTGACTTTGCTATTTACCCCTGCCCCACCTTATGGAACTCAATAAGTAATCTGAATTTCCCAAAAAATGAGCTGCCCTGGTTCCTTAACACCTCAATTTTTAATTATCTAAATTATACACATACATACACATTCACACAAATTATTCTAATAGAAAAGTTTCCTTAAAATGTCAAAAGCGGGCCTCCCTGGTGGCTCAAGGGGTTAAGTCGCAGCACTATGAAGCTATCCGCAGCCACTGTAGCACGAGTTCCATCCCTGGCCGGTCAGGGAATAACCCACATGGCGCAGCAGACCTCTCCTGACTCGCTTGCTGCTCCCCTCAGCAGTGTATTTCAGTCACTCTGCCTGTTCTGTTCCCCACTCTGTCTCTGGTGAATCCTCTCACCCCCCCCCACACCTCTGGCCTGTACCCCAGTTCTTGTATGCATAAATAAACAAAATTTTCTAAAGAGAAAATGTCAAAAGCCTGTGTATTTTTTTATAAAACAGACACTTCCCAAGAAGAAGCAACTTTATGCAATATTAAAAACATATGTTCTACCAGAGACACTCTATGAGGAGTGGGGGCTGGGGAAAGGAGGAATTGGGGTCAAAATAAGGGGATTGCAATTGTATGGGGAATATAAAAATAAAATTTTAAAAATTTTAAAAAAAACATATGTTTTAGATCAGAAGGGACTTTGGAGTAAATTATAATTCCGTGTTTACTTGCTGTGTAATTTGAGCCTCAGTTTCCTCATTTTAAACCTGGGATATTTATAGTAGTACCTACCCTTGTTTTGTTGTGAATGTCAAACAAGATAATGCAAGCATAGTACCAGACACATGTCCGTTGCTACTGAAATACCCACAGCTTTTGACCTTTTTTGTTTTTCCATATACCACAAGTCATCAAAGTGGCCTGTGGCTGTTAAAGAACCAAGGGACTTTAGCTAGACTTGACAGAATATCAAATGGTCATAAATATTCTTTCCAAACAAAATGAAATTCTGCCATAACAAAAGTAGCTTAAGACTCTATAATCTCATGTGTATCTTTTGAGTTTCCTGCATGTGATACGAATCTCTGCGTTGGAAGTTATGTTTGTCTAAGAGGGATTACACAGAACAGAAACATGTAGTATTTGAGCTGAAAAGGGAAGAAGCAGTGAAAGGAATTAACATCTATTGTACGCTGTGCACTCAATTTGTCTCATTTGATCTTTATAACAATCCTATTGTGAAGTAAATTTCCTATTCCCATCTCATAGCTGCAGAAACTGTGACTCAGAAATAATTCGCTTGCCTAAAACTAGTTAGTGTCAGAAACAAGGCTTGAACCCATATCTTTCTGAAGGCTTCAATTTACTATACCATACTTCAAAGAATTTCTGAATTCTTGTTTTGCTATTCGTGGAGCAGAAACCAAGAAGGTAAATTGAGTCGCCTGAGGTCACTTAACTGGTTGATGATAAGTAACAGACTAGAAACCGGTTCCAAGAATACCAGCTTATGTTTTGTTAACACATCTGAATATAGTGCCTCTTCAGTTTTAAAATGATTAAAAGATTGATGAGAATCTGAAAATGAATTCCATCAGCAGCTTAATTCCTTCCACTTAATGTTTCACAGGCTTTATTGGACAACTATTTTGTCTAGTTAGAAATGAACCAGTGAGGGCCTCCCCAGTGGCGCAGCGGTTGAGCGCTGGGTTGCGAAGCTGCCCGCAGCCTCTGCAGCGCCGGTTTGATCCCCGGCAGCCTCTGCAGTGCCGGTTTGATCCCCGGGCCAGGCTAGGGTCCCACATGGTGCGCAGACCTCTCCTGCCGCCCGCTGCTCCCCTCAGCAGTGTACTTCGGTCCTTCTGCCTGCTCTGCTCCCCGCTCTGGCTCTGGTGAATTCCCTCACCCTCCCACGCTTCTGACTGTACCCAGTGCCTGTATAAATAAATCTTAAAAAAAAAAAAGAAGTGACCCAGTGTTTCCTGATGTCTCTATGCCCGTTGTATTTGCCATTCAATGTTCCGAAGTAGAAAGGCAGACATGGGTAGGGAAGTCCATTGGAGATTTCAGTTCTATTTTATAAATAGGTACACTGTAATGATTAATTTTATGTGTTAATTTTGATATGCCTGGATGTCTGCTGAAAGTACAAATGTTGCTATGAAGTTTTTTTGTTCTGATATAATAAACATTTAAATCAGGGGCCTCCCTGTTAGCGCAGGGGTTAAAGTCAGCGCTATCAAGCTATCGCCAGCCACTGCAGCATGAGTTTGATCCCCCCACCAGGGAGCTAACCCAAATGGCAAAGCAGACCTCTTCTGTCTCTTCCACTGCTCCCCTCAGCAGTGTATTTCAGTAGATCCGCCTATTCTGCTCCCTAATCTGTCTTTGGTGAATCCTCTCACCCCCTGCACCTCTGGCCTATACCCCAGTTCTTATATGCATAAATAAAAAAATAAATCTTTAAAAAATAAACATTTAAATCAGTAGACTTGGAGAAGAGCAAATTTTTCTTTTATAATGTGGTTAGGTCCTATCCAATCAGTTTAAGTCTTAATAAAAATAGGCCTTGAAACTGCAACATTAACTCTTTACTGTGTCTCTACCCTTCCAGTCTATCCTACAGGTTTCAGACTTATGCACCCCCGAATTGTGTGAACCAATTCCAATACTTAGATAAATAGATACATACATACATACATCCATTATGCATTCATACATGTGTACAAACACAATCCTCTTGGCTCTTCTTCTCTGGAGAACCCTGACAAATAAACAAAGCTGGAAAAAAAAACACCCAGGTGCATTTCCCAATTCTAATAACACACTTTATTTGTAAGAAGATAATTCACTTAATTCCAATGGAGAAAACTTGCTAGAAGCAAAAATAGATTCTTCTTCTCTATTTAGACTATCCTCATTGTTTAAATCTATTAAGTGAGGGCCTCCCCAGTGGCGCAGCGGTTGAGCGCTGGGTTGCGAAGCTGCCCACAGCCTCTTCAGCGCCGGTTCGATCCCCAGCTGCTCCCCGGCCACCGGAGGAGGGTCCCGCATGGCGCGCAGACCTCTCCTGGCGCCCGCTGCTCCCCTCAGCAGTGTACTTCGGTCCTTCTGCCTGCTCTCCTCCCCGCTCTGGCTCTGGTGAATTCTCTCACCCTCCCGAGCTTCTGACTGTACCCAGTGCTTATATAAATAAATAAACAAATCTTAAAAAAAAAAAAAGAAAAAGAAACTTTATAAAAAAAATAAATCTATTAAGTGAACTTATTAATTCAATAAACATTTATTGAATCTTGACTTTGTCCATGGTATGTAATGACAAAGTGGTCATTATCTGAGAAATCTCAAAGTTGCCAGGGCTGTTCCTTAATCTTGGCCTGATCTCTGGAACCCAGGCTATGGATGGAGAAGTTATTTGATATAGCTGTGGAGCGAAGAACAAGCATATGGAAGCTGTAACAACTTGACTTGGGCCAAATTAGAAAGCGCACCTATGGGCTGGAGCAATAACCGGTTCCTGCCTTTCACCTCCTGGTTGCCAGGATTGCCTCCACAGTTTGCAGGCTCTATCAGTGTACTTTGCATGCACCACCCATCAAAAAGACTGACCCTGGGTATTGTCGGGAAGGTTTGTGACCTTAAAATGCTGTGAATTTCTTGGGTTTTTAAGTTGTATTATTTTTTATGGAGATAAAAATGGTTTACAACACTGTATGTGATTTGGAAGGATAGAGTCCCATCACTTCTTTTTTTTTTTTCTTTTAAAGATTTATTTATTTATTTATTTATACAAGCACTGGGTATAGTCAGAAGCGCGGGAGAGTGAGAGAATTCACCAGAGCCAGAGTGGGGAACAGAACAGGCAGACCAACGAAGCACCTGCTGAGGGGAGCAAGGGGTACAGCAGGAGAGGTCTGTGTACCATGTGGGACCCTCACCTGTGGCTGGGGATTGAACCGGTGCTGCAGAGGCTGCAGGCAGTTTCGCAACCCAGCACTCAACTGCTGTGCCACTGGGGGGACCCGAGTCACATCACTTCTGATGTATGTTACCACATCATGCCCACAATCCAAACATCCATAATCCCCCCCACCATAGCCCATCGGGCCCCCTCTGCTCCTCATCCCACAGCTTCTCCCTTTGGCAGCCTCAATTAAAAAAATGAAAAGGCAATCTACTGAATGGGAGAAGATATTTGCAGATCATGTGTCTGAAATGGATTAATATACAAAATATATAAAGAACACATACTGCTTAAAAGTAAGAAAACAAACGTCCATTTGAAAAATTAGCAGAGGATAAGAATAGGCATGTCTCCAAAAGAGACGTACAGATGGCCCACAGGCACATGAAAAAAATGCTCAACATCATTTATTATAAGGGAAATGCAAAGCAAAACCACAATGAGATATCACCTCACCCATGTGAGAATGGTCTATATAAAAAAAAGGCTGTAAATAACAAACGTTGGCAAGGATGTGGAGGAAAAGGAATACTCATCCACTGTTAGTGGGGATATAAATCAATACAGTCTTTATGGAAAATTCTTTGCAGATTCCTCAGAAAATCAACAATTAAATTATCATATGATCCAGAATACCACTTTTAGGTATTTACCCAAAGAATATGGAAACACTAGCATGAAAAGATTTGTGTACCCTTATGTTCATAGCATCATCATTCAGTATAGCCAAGATATGGAACCAACCTAAATGCCCATTGATGACAACTGAATAAAGAAATTGTGCTATATATACTCAGTGGAATGCTACTCAGCTATTAGAAAAGATGAATTTGGGATAAAATGGATGAATTTTCAGGTGATTATGCTAAGTGAGATAAGTCAGAAAATGAAAGACAGTTACCAGATGGTTCCACTCATTTGCAGAATGTAAATAACCAAAGAAAATAACCAAATCCATATTTATGTGGCATAACACAACATGAATAATTCTTAGACTCTGTGACAAACTGGTTATCAAGGGGAATGGGGGAAGGGAAGAGTGGACGAGGAGTGGACAGGTGAGATAATTTGATAGGGTACAGACGCTGGAACTTGGTGAAGGGTAAGTGAAGCTTGTGCACATGTTGAGGTATGAAATTGTACTCCCCAAGTTAAATTTTTTTGCAAAAAAATGGCAAATCAATAAAATTTGATGAAAAATTTTAAGAAATATTTATACATACTGATTGAAGGAAAAAAATGTGTTATGAATTCCACTTATTCCCAAAGACAGAAACTCTCCTCTCACACATTGCACTGGAGAACGATGCAAGAGAGTATATGAATATTTTCAAAATTTTTCATAATATCTGATTCAGTACCTGCTTATAGATCTTTACTTTACATTTTTCCCACAGTGTCATCCATGTACAATTTGTGTCATCCATCCATGTGCAATTCCATCTTGTAGCCCAAATTTGCCTTCCAAGCTCCAAATCCATATTTATATCTAATTATCATGTCTTCCTAGCTCTTCACGGATACTTCAAACTCAGTGTTTCCAAAACCAAACTCATTCTTTGCATGCGCGCATGCACACACACACACACACACACACACACACACACACACACAGGTCCTACTCATGCTTCCTCATCTCAATAAATAGCATATCTACCTGTTGCTCAACATAAAGGAGTAATCTTTGACTCCTCTTACTCTTTCACCTTCCACATCCAATCATTCACCTTCATCCATTCACTAACACATGAACATAAATTCCTTTTCTAAAATATATTTATAGAAAACTCAAACATAGTCAGAAGTAGGATAGTACAATGAAACTCTTATGTACCAATTGTTCAACTTCAAATTTGCCATTTCAGACCATCTTATTTCATCTAGTCCTACATCTCATTTCTTCTAATCCTACATTGTGGCCTCAATTTTTTTTTCTTTTTTCTTTTGATTTATTTATTTATGCATACAAGAACAGGCCAGAGATGTGGGGAGTGAGAGGATTCGCCAGAGACAGAGTGGGGAACAGAACAGGTGGACTGACCAAAATACACTGCTGAGGGGAGCAGCGGGCGAGACAGGAGAGGTCTGCTGCTCCATGTGGGTAGCTCCCTGGCCGGGGAGCGAACCCATGCTGCAGTGGCTGTGGACAGCTTCATAATGCTGCGTCTTAAACCCTTGCGCCACCAGGGAGGCCCTTCATTTTTTTTTGAAACATATGCCAGAAATAAGTTCATTTCATTATGTATCTCTTTTACAAAGTTATGTAAACATCCCAAATCCCATTATCACACAAAAGCAAAATCAACAATAATTCCACAATAAAATCAAATATCCAGTGTTCATATTTCCTCATTAAAAAAATTGTATCATTCTTTAGTGAGATAACTTTGGTTTACAACACTGTATGCTATTTAGAGGACTAGGTTCCTACTGCTTCAGATGTGTTCCTACACCACTCCCACCACCACTCCTCATTATTTTGTAAGTGATTTTGCTTCCTTACATCTCAGTATCCAAATAAAGTCCCTGCACTGTAATTAAATGATAATTCTTTTAAGTCATGTAAAAGTTCCCACAATTTTGATTTGTTGGTTGCTCTTCCCTTGCATCCTGTATTTACTATAATATTTTTATAAAGTGTTGGTAGTTACATCTAGAGACTTAATCAGATTCTGCCTCTCTCCTTCTCCCTCCAGGGTTATTTCATCCTATCTTACCAAGTGGCATTTTATTCTTCCATTAGGAGGCACATAATACCTGCAATGTCTGCTTGTTTCTCTTTCTGATGATAGCAGTTGTTGATCTTCATTGCCTCAATCCATTACTTCATAGAGGCTTAGACTCTGCTCTTTTAGTAGAAACTTTCCCTCATTAATTTTTATGGTTTTCTTGAGTTATGGAGTTCATTTAGGAAAGGCAGGATGAATGCTTCATTCCACCACCACTCCTTTTCTTGTTTTTTTTTAACAATATAAAAAAGTTATATCGCTAGTATCTTTCAAAGGTGAAGTATGAAGAGACTCCTGTTTGAGAGCATGGGTGAGAGTTCTTTTAGGAACTCATGAAGTTTTAAATATTTTACGTATCTCATTCACATTGCAGTTCTCCATATTGGTGCTCAAGTCATCACTTACTTGGCCAGTGGAGGCCTATTCAGATCAACTCTTCAGTCCTTTCCAGTATCCTAATAGTTTTTTTTTTTTAAACAGTTTACAGAGATGTAATTGACATGCAGTAAATCACAGATATTAAAAAGTGTACAGTTTGTTAAATTTAGACATACACACAACCATGCAAACCATCACCACAATCAATATAATGAACTCATCCATCACTCCCAAACGTTTTCTTGTGACCCTTTATATCCTTCCACTCACACATTTGTTATTGCCAGCCTGGAACAATAACAAATCTGCTTTCTGTCAATATAGGTTAAATTTCATTTTATAGAAATCCATGTAAATGAAAATATAGCATGTGTATGTTTGTACTGACTTCTTTGACATAGCATGATTATTTTGATATTCATTCATGATGTTTCCAGTATTAATAGTTCCTTATCAACTATTTGACTTGCAATTATTTTCTCTCATTCTGAGACTCATCTCTATTTTTTCTTTAGAACATTTTTCAAAAAGTAGTTTTTGATTTAGTTGCAATCCAATTTCTCAAGTTTTCCTCTTTTACATCAATTTTTGCTGTTGTATCTAACAAATTTTTGCCTGATCTAAGGGCACAAGTATTTTCCCCCAATTTTTCTACTGAAAAAAAGTTTTGGGCTTACATTTAGATCTACAGTTCATCTTCAGTTAATGTTTTTTTTTTAAAGATTTATTTATGCATACAAGAACTGGGGTACAGGCCAGAGGTGTGGGGGGGGGGTGAGAGGATACACCAGAGACAGAGTGGGGAACAGAACAGGCAGATGTACTGAAATACACTGCTGAAAGGGGCAGCGGGCAAGTCAGGAAAGGTCTGCTGCGCCATGTGGGTAGCTCCCTGGCCGGGGATCAAACTCGTGCTGCAGTGGCTGTGGATAGCTTCATCGGTTGCGTCTTAACCCCTGCGCCACCATGGAGGCCCTTCTGTTAATGTTTTTATATTGTATGAGTTATGTGTCAAAGTTATTTAGTTATCATTTGGATGTCTAATCATTCCAGCACCATTTATTGAAGACTACCTCTTCTCTGCTGAATCATCTTAGCAGTTCTAACAAAATTAAATTTCCCATATATGTGTGGGTCTATTTTCTACAATCCCCATTGTGTTGAACTGATACATCTGTCTATATTTTCTTTTTTTTTTTTCCTTTTTATTTCTTGTTTTTACTTTTGCTAAAGTTGATCTGCCATATTTGTCTATCTTTATGCCAGTAACACACTGTTTTGATTGCTGTAGGTTCAAATAAGTCTTTGAAATCAAATACTATAGGTCTTAAAGCTTTGCCTTTCAAAATTGTTTTGATTATTCTAGGTCCTTTGCATTTCCATATGCATTTTAAAATTTCATTGACTATGAAAATCAACTGGGAACTCATCTGTATCTTAACAACAGTTTTCTATTTATTTAGATTTCTTTAATTTTTCATTGAGTTCTCAATGTACAGGTTTTGCACATATTTTGTCAGATTTATCCCTAAGTGTTCCATATATGTGATGTTATCAGAACCATATTTTAAATTTCAGTTTCCAGTGTTTGTTGCTAATATGTAGAATTATAATTGATTTATGTTAATTGACCTCATTTCTTCAAACATTAGGAACTTATTTGTTCTACTAGCTTTTTTGTAGATATAGTGTATCTTTTACATTGTGTTCTGGGAACAAAGACAGTTTTACTTCTTAATTTCAAAGCTAGATGCCTTCTTCCCTTGCCACAGCCATGCTTTATTGCACTGGCTAGACCAACAGTACTTTAACAAATCGAAGAACTTTCCTTCCATTTCTAGGTTCCGTTGGGATTTATGAGGAATGGATGTTGAATTTTGTCAAATTATTTTTCTGCATTTATTAAAATAATCATTTTTTATTCATTTTTGGTCTGCTAATATGGTGAATTATATTGACTTTTTTTTACTGACTTTTATTTTTTTTTTAGAACTCTATAGTAAGTATATTTTATTTATTTTTTTAAATAATAAATTTTATTGTTATATTCCCCATACAATTGCAGCCCCCCCATTCTGACCCCAATCCCTCCCCTCCCGCCCCCGCCCCCCTAAAGGTGTCTCTGGTTCATAGTTTTTTGTTGATTTTGATTTTCACTTTCTTAAAGTTATTCATTTTCCTGGTCCCTTATTTAAGTTTTCTGGATTCCTGTTATGAGTGAGACCATCCGGTATTTTTCTTTTTCTTTTTGGCTTATTTCGCTGAGCATGATCCCTTCCAGCGCCATCCATGTTGCTGCAAATTGCATGTGTTTATCTTTTTTGAATGCTGAGTAATATTCCATGGTATATATGTACCACATCTTCTTGATCCAGTCATCTATTTTTGGGCATTTGGGTTGTTTCCAAAGCTTAGCTATTGTAAACAGTGCTGCTGTAAACATAGGGGTGCAGGTGCTCTTTGGAATTGATGTTTCTGTGTCCTTTGGGTAAATACCTAGGAGTGGAATTGCTGGATCGTATGGAAGTTCTATGTTTAGTAGGTCCAGAAATCTCCACACAGCTTTCCATAGTGGTTGGACCAGTTTGCACTCCCACCAACAGTGCAGAAGAGTTCCTTTTTCTCCACACCCTCGCCAACATTTGTTGTTGCTAGTTTTTTTTAATATGTGCCATTCTCACTGGTGTAAGATGGTATCTCATTGTAGTTTACTGACTTTTAAATGTTAAGCTATTTTAAACTATTTTATCATTCTTGGGATAAACTGCACTTGGTTATAATGAACCATCACTTTTATATATAGTTGGATTTAATTTCCTAAAATTTTGCTAAGAATTTTTGTGTTTATACTCCTGAAATATATTAGAAAGGTAATAGTAATGCTTGACTCATCAAATGAATTAGGAGGTAATCCCTCATCTTCAATTTTCTAGACGAGCTTGGTATTATTTATTCCATAAATGTTTGGTAGAAATCACCAGGGAGACTATCTGACCTAAGTATTTTCTTTGAGGGGAGGGTTTAATTACAGATATAATTTTTTAAATTGATACAGCACTATTCAGATTATCTGTTTCTTCTTCAGTGAGCGTTGGTGGTGTGTATATTGCAAAAGAAATTACCAAAGATGTAGCTGTAGCGTTGCCACAGAAGGGCTTTTCTGTAATCAGTTTTACATGTCATTTTGCCAGAAAAAAAATTAGGTCAATTTTAAAACCATGAATCATAGACTCACACAGAAATTTTAGGCTACTCCTGTGCGTATAGACTTTGTTAAGGCCAAAAATTTTGAACTGGAGTTTGAACTTTGCTTACAACATATAATTTTTTTTAAAGCATGATGCTTTTTAAAGTCTGTTCCCACCAACCAAGTAGACTTCTTGACTAGTTTCTATTTTCTGCAAATGAGAAGGAATTAGGGCTGTTTCTTCTACTTTTAGAAAAGCAGGCATACGTGACAAGTTAGTCTGTCTTGCTCACCCTGCAAGCAAAATTAAAATTAACTTCTGAAAGGATTTACAGCTTAAAAAGCAGTCATAAAATTAGGTAAAAGCAACATGCTGTTCTTGGCAAATGAAGACAGGGATTGAGGTCTGCTATTTACTGAGGGTTTTGTATTTGGAGGGAGGTTTCCCCCTCATTTTTCTTTTAGTAATGAGGGATAGATTTGCTGTTAGCCATTCTATTTTCTTTTTTCAGATCTTCCTCCTCATATCAACTTTCCTCATCTTTGAGCAAGACAAAACATCTTTAGTTTTATCTACTTCAGTAGGACTTAGAGACTACATCACGGGGCCTCCCCTGTGGCGCAGCGGGTTGAGCACAGCTCTGTGAAGCTGTCCACAGCCTCTGCAGTGCGGGTTCGATTCCTGGCCAGCCAGAGAGATTCCCACATGGCGTGGCAGACCTCTCCTGTCACGCCCACTGCTCCCCTCAGCAGTGTATTTCAGTGGATCTGCCTGGTCTGCTCCCCTTTCTGTCTCTGGTGAATCCTCTCACCCTTCCATGCCTCTGGCCAGTACCCCAGCTATTGTACAAATAAAAAATAAGTCTTTTTTTTAAGATTGATTGATTGATTGATTGATTGATTGATTGATTTATACAAGCACTGGGTACAGTCAGAAGCGTGGGAGGGTGAGAGAATTCACCAGAGTCAGAGCAGGGAGCAGAGCAGGCAGAAGGACCGAAGTACACTGCTGAGGGGAGCAGCGGGCGGCAGGAGAGGTCTGCACACCATGTAGTACCCTCCTCCGGTGGCCGGGGAGCAGCCGGGGACTGAACCGGCACTGCAGAGGCTGCGAGCAGCTTCGCAACCCAGCGCTCAACTGCTGCGCCACCGGGGAGGCCCTAAAAAATAAATCTTTAAAAAAAAAAAAGAGACTACGTCACAAACTGAATATCTAGCTAAATGTTATTTTTATGAAAAGAACCTGTATTTCTCTCTCATTCTGTCTCCTTTTAATAGTTGCTACTGTTGGTGAACACCAAATGGACCCACTGTCCATCTCAACTGGGCATTTGTTAGACTCCTTCCTCCTAGTACAAAAGACAGAAATAATTGTGTCTTTGATCATTAAGACTCAATAACAGAAAGGACCATCTGTCAGGATATTTCCAGCATGCTACCAACCTCTGTCCTATAATCGCAAACCTTCCTATTCCTGTAATTTCAACTCTTAGAGAATTTATCAACCCTTTCATCCTAACATAAGTTTCCAAATAGAAATCCTAAAGAATTTTTTTCTCAACCTGGAGATTTTCCTAAAGACATCACATTACAAGTGAATGATAAAACTTAGGGCCAAACCACTAAAACCCATGACACTGTATCCCTTAAAGTTCAGTAGCAAGAATAGACTCACAGAATGTAGACCGACATGCAGAACGATGTTGTATCTTCTTTTTTTGAAGATTTATTTATTTATGCATACAAGAGCTGGGGTGTAGGCCAGAGGTGGGGGGGTGGTTGAGAGGATTCCCCAGAGACAGAGTGGGGAGCAGAACAGGTGGATTGACTGAAATACACTGCTGAGAGGAGCATCAGGCGTGGGCGAGACAGGAGAGGTCTGCTGCGCCATGTGGGTAGCTTGCTGGCCGGGGATTGAACTTATGCTGCAGTAGCTGCGGATGCTTCATAGTGCTGACGCTTAATCACTTGCACCACCAGGGAGGCCCTTATATCTTTTTTTTAAAAAAGATTTATTCAGGCCAGATTCGCGATAGGGTGAGAGGATTCACCAGAGACAGAGCGGGGAACAAAACAGGCAGACTGACGAAATACACTGCTGAGGGGAGCAGCAGACGCAACAGGAGAGGTCTGCCTTGCCATGTGGGACCCTCGCTGGCCGGCCGGGATGGAACCGGCACTGCAGAGACTGCGGCCAGCTTCACAGCGCAGCGCTCAACCGCCTGCGCCACCAGGGGAGGCCTCCCTTATATCTTTTTTATTAGAAAACTATCACCACAATTTCTGGATACTAGTCAGAAGTGGAGACTGTTGGTATGGGAAGTGAATACTAGAATGAAACATAAGTATCGCTATAGTTGGTAAAAGGGGGAAGGTAACATTTAAGAAAGGATGTGTGAATATATTGTGTATAATTATATCTCAATAAAATTGTTACGAAACATAAAAAAGAAGACTATGACTAATATTTCCAGAGAAATGGATGGGATATGTAAGGCCTTTCAGGAAAATGTATAGAAAATAGCGGAAAAATAGACTGTTATATGAGTAGAAACCAAGCATACCTTGAAGATATTGCAGATGGTTCCTAAATGCCACAAATATTACAACAAAGGAATTCACATGATTTTTTTTGTTTCCCAGTGCATATAAAAGTTATAAGTTATATTTACACTATACTATAGTCTATTAAGTGTGTGATAACATAATGCCTGACAATGTGCATAATTTAACTTTAAAATATTTATTGGTAAAAAATGCTAATCAACATTGGAGCCTTCAGTAAGTCATAATCTTTTTGCTAGAGAGGGCTTTGCCTTGATGTTGATTGCTCCTGATTGATCAGAGAGGTGGTTGCTGAAGGATGTGGTGACTGTTTTTTACACAAGATAAGACCACAATAATATTTGAATAGATTGAGTCTTCCTTTCACAAAAGTTTCTCTGTAGTATGCAATGCTCTTAGAAAGCATTTTTTTTGTATCTTTTTTTTTTTTTTAGGAAACATTGGTTTACAACATGTATATGATTTAGGGGAATAAGTTCAACCATTTTCAAATGTATGTTTCCATACCACCTCCATGACCAAAGCACCCATTTTCCCTATCCCCATTGTTCGCCCTCTTACCGTCCCCCTCTTATAGCCTCAATTCTACAGTTAGATTTCTAGGGTTTCTTTTGGTTTAGTTTTGCTTGTTCCTTAGTTTTGTCTCTTTATATTACACATATGGATGGAATGATCTAATATTTGTCTTTCTCCTTCTCAGTTATTTCACTTAGCATAACGCCCCTCCAGTTCCATCCATGTCGTCAAAAATGGAAGTATTTCATCTCCTTTTATAGCTGAGTAGTATCCCATTGTGTATATGTACCACACCTTCAAGTCCACTCATTTGTCCTTGTGAACTTAGGTTGTTTCCATAACTTAGCTATTGTAAATAGCGTAGCAATGAACATAGGAAAGCATACAGCCTTTCAAATTTGTTTTCTGGCATTCTTTGGTCAAAGTCTGGTTTAGTGCTCTTCCATTAAACCAGACTCCCTTAAACATCATGCCAGCTTTCTGAATTTTTTAGTAATAATAGTCTAGCTTTACTTTGAGTAATTTTAAAACAAAAGCTGTTCGAGAGAATTTAAACACACACACATTAAACCAAGCTGAGTCTTGTTCAATCTTTAATGTGCATTTGCCTTTTAAGAATGGCTCCCTATGAGTTTGTGAATGAAAGGCTGTTCAGAGAGAAGAAAGTGATCTGTGGGAGCTGGCTCCCTACCAGGTAAGACTTGTCACCCATACTTTATTTTAAGGATGAAGTTGACACCAGACATTGCTAAGTAAAGGCATTTCCCTTCAACATTTGTCTGTGTTCATACACACAAACACAACTGAAGAGGTCAGGGGTTGCAGAGGGGAATGCTGGATTTCACCTGGAAAATTTCTAACCAATGAGAATGAAGCAGGGCTTGCGGGCATATACTGTCCAGTTAAAGCTTAAAGTAAATTTGCAAAGCAAATACTTAACACACAAGTAGACAAACTAATTGTTGCCCATAATATTGTTAAAATACATGCCTGTTTTTCCTTTGCCAGTAAATATTTACTGAGCAGCTATGAAAGAATAGCATTTCTTAGGGGTAGTCACTGGGAATAGGTTAGGTATCTTGGAGCTTTAAGGGTGGAGGGGACATGAGGACTAAAGATTCCACAGTTCACATGTAATTAGAGTGATCAGATTCAGCAACTAAAAATACAGGAAGCCAAATTAAATTTCAATTTCAGAAAAACAACATAGGACCTTTAAATATAAGTACATCCCATTAGCATAATTATACCCCATACATTATTAGTACATAATTACACTAAAATTCTATTTGTTATTTATCTGAAATTCAAATTTAACTCAGTATTATGAAATATTTTATTCAAAAATCCTATAGGTGGTATCATGACCACTTGTGTGACATGTTCATTTGTGAGGTGTCAAAAGCAGTTTTAATAATAATATTTAAATTGCAAACTCTATAATTTACTTACTTTTTAGAAACCTAAGAATGAATTAAAGTTTCCTTCCATAACTGAGTCACTGTCATTCATTTGCATTCATATTGGAATCCTTTCCAAAGAAGGAGGGATAGGAATAGTTATGATTATCATTGTAAGGATTAGATTAATTAATTTACTCAATGAGAGCTTTGTGCTAGGCACAATGCTGATGCTGGGGATGTGATAATATGAAAGTTCATTGCAACTTTTTATTCACAACAACCCCAAAGTGGAAAGTGCCCAAATTTCCACCAATAGGATAAACAAATCGTGGTATATTTACACAATGGAATATTTTTGTGGAATGAAAGAACAAATTGTTAATACATTTAACTACATGGATAAATGTCACAGACATTATGTTGAGTGAAGGAAGCCAGGTATGTAAGAGCATATTCAGTATGAATTCACTTATGCAAGTTCTAGGATGGGCAAAATGAAAACATGATAATAGAAATCAGAATAGTGGTTACCTCCTGATGGGTGGGGGAATGAAGTATATGAGAGGTAAGGACATTCTGCAACAATGGATATTTATATCTTGATAGGAGTGATGTTTAAGAGTGTAGACATTTGTCAAAACTCATCAAACTATACAATTAACAATCAGGAAACTTTACTGATGGTGAACTACAAACTAATTAAAATAAATATAAGCCCCTGACATCATGGAGTTTATACTCTCATATGAGATGCAGATAAAGTTACACAAACACTTAAAAGTGGTAATTATGAAAGTGTGATGGAGAAAAACAGAACACTATAAAAGTTTATAATGTTCAAGTTATTAAGAAAGACATAAGCATTATTCCTTCAGTCAACAAAAATTTATTGTCTACTTTGTGCCAGACACTGGATTACACTGTAGGAATATATTATTAAATAAAATAAACCTGATCTCCTTCTCTATAATTGTATAGAGAAAATAGGCACTGGGAAAATAAATAATAATAATTTTATTTATTTATTTTTCAAAAACTGTTCTTATTTTTTTAAAGATTTATTTATTTATGCATACAAGAATTGGGGTACAGGCCAGAGGTGTGGGGGGTGTGAGAGGATTCACCAGAGACAGATTGGGGAACAGAACAGGCAGACTGACTGATTTGTAAGAACTGGGGATCTCTATAATTGCCCTCAATTTACATACCCCCATCTGTAGTCCTAGCCTATGGGTGTTTTCTAGAACAGTCCTTTGTAATGGCTGACAAGTCCATTATCCCCACTTCCCTGGGACTTGAGGGTTTTGCATTTCTATAGCTGGTTCAGTGATGATGTTCATCATCTCTACCCCCACCTCCAGTTTATGGGCTTGTGATATCTCCATACCAGATTTTTTTTTACTCTAAGCTTCCATCGGTAAGAAGATAAAGGAACTCTAGTATGCTGTTGGTAGGAATGTAGACCGGTCCAGTCTCTTTGCAAAACAGTGTTTTCCAAATATTTTCAAAATATTAAAGATAGATCTGCCATATGATCCAGGATCCTTGGTGTCAATCTGTGGGTCTGCTAGACTTTTTTTTAAAGATTCCTGGAATTTTTTTTAAAAAAGATTTATTTATTTATGCATACAAGAACAGGTATACAGGCCAGAGGTGCAGGGAGGGTGAGAGGATTCACCAGAGACAGAGTGGGGAACAAAACAGGCAGACTGACTGAACTACATTGCTGAGGGGAGCAGCGGGTGAGCCAGGAAAGGTCTGCTGCGTCATGTGGGTATCTCTCTGGCCAGCTGGGGATCGAACTCATGTTGCGGAGGCTGCATATAGCTTCTCAGTGCTGTGCTTAACCCCTTGTGTGGAGGGAGGAGCACAGGGGACTGTGGTGATGTGCATGGGTGCCTTGGGGAAGGAAATTCTATGGGGACTCAATCTGAGGGGGTTGGGGTAAGCAAATATTGTCTAAAAAATGTAAAAAGTGATAAATGTTAAAATATAAAATAATAATAAAAAAGAAATAATTAAAAAATAAAGTGCACAGCCAGTGCCATTTTAAAAAAATTTTTTTTTATTTATTTATGCATACATGAGCTGGCGAGTAAGCCAGAGGTGCAGGGTGTGAGAGGATTCACCAGTGACAGAGTGGGGAGCAGAACAGGCAGATCTACTGAAATACACTGCTGAGGGGAGCAGCGGGTGAGTCAGAAGAGGTCTGCTGCACCATGTGGGTTGCTCCCTGGGGCCAGGGATCGAACTTCTGCTGCAGTGGCTATGGATTTCTTCAGAGGTTGCATCTTAACCCCTTGCACCACCAGGGAGGCCCCAGGAGTCTGCTAGACTTAAGCAGCCTGTTCAGCTTCCATTTGGTTACCTGCAGCTCTGCATTCCTATAAAAGGTCAGAACTGTCCAGTCACAGTCATAGGAGCCAAACCTTACAAGGTGCCTTTCATATCAATCAAGAACAGAAAGCTTGCTCACTCTGGGAAGGGTATGCATCAACAGGTATGACTGGGAATGCCTGCGGGGCTGAGGATAGATGCATAAACTTACTCCTGACTCATACATCATGAGGTATGACCGAGAACGCCCAGGGGGCTGAGGACCGATGTATGACAAGGGACCCCAGAAGCTGATCAGTGGAATGCTTTGTTGATAAGATTAAGACCGTGGCTGGGGGTCTGGGGTCCAGTTTCAATTACAACACTTGGTCATCAAGCTGATAACATGGTCAGCAGCCTCATGTCCCCCCAAGCCTTAGATGACATTCCTGAGTTTCACCCATCCTTTCTCCTTGTCCTCCTAATGCACATAACTGATGCTGTATGATTATTCTATCAAAAATGGCTAGGATCTTGCTCTCGGCAGCATCCTGCATCATGTAACCTGCTCTACGACTCCCGTGTCTTTGTCAGTATGGGGTTGCCCAATGCAACATCTAACCAAAGTATTCAAAAAAGGTTAATTTGAGGGGCCTCCCTGGTGGCACAGGGGGTTAAGATGCAACCTATGAAGTTGTCCACAGCCTCTGCAGCACAAGTTCAATCCCTGGCCTGCTAGGGAGCAACACACATGGCGCAGCAGACCTTTCCTGACTCACCCGCTGCTCCCTTCAGCAGTGTGCTTCGGTCAATCTGCCTGTTCTGTTCTGCACTCTGTCTCTGGTGAATCCTTTCACCCCCTCCACCTCTGGCCTGTACCACTGCTCTTGTATGCATACATAAATAAATCTTTTTTAAAAAAAAGTTTAATTTGAAGGGATCTATGCACTCCCATGTTCATTGCAGCGCTCTTTATACTAGCCAAGCTGAGACTACTAGAGGGGGATGATAGGGGATGGGGAACTATGGTCTGTAGTGGTGGATTATATGTGCTTTTGTTACAGGGCAGGAGGTGGGGCACCCTAGGACCCCCAAACTTGCCTGCTCTAAATGTGTTCTGCCAGGTGCCACATCAAGGCAAAATATACTCTAGTGCATAAAACCTTCAATGCAAAGGAACTTTAATATAATTAGTGTTCAATACAGAGAAGAGAAAGAATATAGTTAAGATAGTTTCAAATTAAACACCTGAAGTTACCTATGCCCTCATGGTGAATGCCCAAACAAACAGAATTGGCCCAAAGCAGGACCACTGAGGCCCAAAAGCATGCCACAAGTCTAGGGCATCTTCTGGTGGGGATACATAGGACAGGGCCAGGCAAGTCTGGAAAGAAAGTGTTACAGGGCTCCTTTCTTCTCTGTCTCTTCTTCAGCTTCTTCTCTGCTCCTTAGCTCCACCCTCCCTTGGGTGGGGCAGGGAACCTGGAACCTCCCCTTTCCTCTTGACCACCCTGTTACCAAAGGAGCAAAATCAAAATCAAGTTAAGGTAAAGGGGTGGGGGGAAGCAAATATTGTTTAAAAATGGAACAATGATGTGAAAAATAAAATTAATTTAAAAAAAAATGAAGGTTGCCTTTGTCAACCTCCCCATGGTTCTCTCACCCACATCTGTTTCAGGAGTCTCCTCCTTTGTTTCAAGTGTCTCCTCCTTTGTCCCCCAAGTCCCTGGTACAAGTCCAAGGCCGAGATGCAAGCGCAACTTCTTCACCTTCTCTCCCCTCCATGTGCCTCCTTCAGGTCTCCCTCTTGATCTTCCTGCTTCCCTCCCTTCCTTTCTTCACTCCAGTTTCTCTCCTCTCTCCCCCTGCTCAGCTCCACCCTTCCTTAGAGTGGGACAGGGAACCTAGAACCTCCCCTTTTTCTGGGGATTACCCTATTATACTATGGCGGTGAGTGTTTTGTCTTGATGTGGCAGGTGGTAGAACCCTATTTAGAGCAGGCAGATTTAGGGCCCCAGGGTGCCCCTCTGCCTGCCCTGTAACATGTGGTATGGTAACATATATCTGAAAACGTTACAGTCTTGTAAGTCAATGTTACCTCAACAATAAAAAAATATACAAAAATTAAGTTTGTAAATTAAGTTTGTTTATGAAAACAAGAAACAAACAAACCTGAGTTTCAGTTGGTGCCACTTGCCTGAGTTGTGTGACTTTCAATAGGTACTTAACCCCTCTGAGCTGTTTCCTCACCAGTGAAATGATGGTGATCACAGTGTCTACCTCACATGTAGTTGGCACAATTCTGTGAGTTAACAAAATGAATTACTTAGTTTGGTGCATAGCATATGCTCAGTGAATGGTTGTCCCTAATGCAAATCTGGCTCCAGGAAGAGAGTTTCCGGGTCCTGAGGCAACCAGCAGGGTATGAAGATTGTAAAAGGGCACTTCAGCAGGTTGTATTGTTTTTCCTTTTTAAAAATTCAGCTGTGTGGAAGGGATCATGCTCAGTGAAATAAGCCAGAAAGAAAAAGAAAAATACCGGATGGTCTCACTCATAGCAGGAATTTAGAAAACCTAAATAAGGGACCAGGAAAAATACTAATTATAATAAAGTAAAAATCAAAATCAACAAGCAACTATAAACCAGAGACACATTATGGGGATGGGGGAATCAACAAGCAACTATAAACCAGAGACACACTGGGGGCGGGGGAGGGATTACAGTCAAAATAGGGGGGGTGGGAATTGTATGGGGACTATAACCAAGATGAAAATGCATACATTGTGCAAGAATGAAAAATGATGTAAAAATATAAAATAAAATATTTAAAAATAAAAAATGAAAAGGATGGTAAATAAAGAAAGATGTTTAAGAAAGAAAATCCAGGAACATTTGACCCTTACTCGGGAAGAACAACAGTCATAGAAATTTTCTTTGAGTGAGGTGTTACTTTTAGGAAAATAACAATGAAGTAATGAAGGTTACTTATAAATATTATAAATGTATTCAAATAGGTAGGAAAAAATTGAGCTGTATACTGAAAAGAGAAGCTTTGGCTTTGAGTATTTGCTTTGCCACTTAACTAACAAGTGATACCAACTCCTGAGACTCAGATTTCTTTTATTTCCCATGAGAAGTGGACAAGTAAAAATTCTTCCTTTGTTTCAAAAGTAGTTAGGAGAATTATATATGAAGGTTGTTTATAAAGTGCACAAGCAGTACAAGAAATATTGTGAAGTAGGTAAAGCAATGTTGAGTTTTTAAAAAGGCAAAGAAAAAAAGACACCTTTCTCAACACATCTTTCTTTTCCTAACTTCTCAGTTTGAGGCTAATTTATGAAACTAGTGGCAAGGGGTCTGATGGGACAAATAGAGTCAGAGCATGAGGAGGCCTGATTTCTTATTCCAACTCTGATACTTCCTTTGTTGAGGATGTCACTAACAGCTGAACCTCCATTTCCTCATCTTTAAAATGCGAATCAGTCACTGGGTGAAAACATTAAGTATCTGCAGGCACAGTACTAGATACCATAATTATAAACAATAGCAACCAACAATTTTGAGCATACAATCTGTGCCAAGCAGCTTGCTAGGGTCATTATTTCTAACCTCATAAAACCCTGTGAAATAAAATATTATGATCCCTATTTTATAGTTGAGGAAATTGAGGCTTAGAAGCTTTAAACTGATTTGTCTGATGGCAAACCAAGGTCTTCAGCTTAGAGGAACTTACTGTCTAGTGGGTAGATGGAGGTATAGCAAATCATTCAAATGTTGTGATGTATATATGTCTCCACACATACCTGTACATCTAAAATACCTATTTCAGATTTGTGATAGAAAATCAATAAGATTTGGTGTGAAAGGTGTTTTGAAGAAATCTGAAGTTATTAAACAGAATAGTTATGTTGTAGGAAACCAAGTTTGAGTAGACATTTCAGCCATTTACTGAGCTAATTCAAATAGTATTTATTATACTCCAAGGACTGTCTCATTTTGCACTATGCTAGATTAGTAACAGGCCCTAGTCTCTCTACAGCACCACCTCTTTATTTTTTCACCTGCCTCTGGTGAACAGAACAGGCAGACTGATGAAATACACTGCTGAGGGGAGCAGCGGGCATGGCAGGAGAGGTCTGCCACGTCATGTGGGACCCTCGCCGGCTGGCCGGGATCGAACAGGCGCCGCAGAGGCAGCAGACAGCTTCACAACACAGTACTCAACCGCCTGCGCCACCAGGGGAGGCCCAATATGATCTATCTTAAACAGTATATCAGAGGCCTCCCTGGTGGCATAGGGATTAAGTCTCAGCGCTATCACCAGCCACTGCAGCATGAGTTTGATCCCCAGCCAAGGAGGTGTCTCACATGGCACAGCAGACCTCTCGTGTGTTGCCCGCTGCTCCCCTCAGCAGTGTATTTCAGTAGATCCACCTGTTCGGCTCCCCACTCTGTCTCAGGTGAATCCTCTCAACACCCACACCTCTCGCCTATACCCCAGTTCTTTTATGCATAAATAAATTTTAAAAATCTTTTAAAAAGTAGATCAGTAGGTGTCACTCTTATGTTCAAAACTATTCAATATTTTCCCAAAGGCAACATCTTTATGGTGTTCTAGAAAATATTCTATGATCTGACCCCTGCTACATCTCTGACCTCATAATCTATCCCATGCCCCATACTCACTCCATTCTAGCACCCTGACCTCCTTGCTACTCAATCAGAACTTCCAGCATGTTCTCTCATTTAGCACTTTTGCTCTTGTTCTTCCCTTTTCCTGGAATATTCTCTTCCCCGATTACTATTTAGCTTACTCCCTCATTTTTCACAACAGAGGTTCTCAAAGTTTATGATATAGTAGGTCTGGGAGGGAGCAGTAATTTACATTTTTAACAATATTTCAGGACTGATGATGCTGGCCAAAGACCATACATTGAGAAATACTGCTGTCTGCTCAGAAGTCACCTTATGAGCAGATCCTCCCCTGACTTCCCTCTATAAGGCTCCAACACTTCCTATATACCCCTAACCCTGTTTTATTTTCCACCATAACACATATCATCTGACAAATATGAATATAATGTTTATTTGTTTCCTATTTGTCTTCCCCTCTGGATTGTAATCGCCATGGATTTGGTTTGACTTGCAGCTTGTATGATATAACCTCTGTCCCACATGTCTGACACAGTACTACCACATAGTAGATACTCCACTAATATGGGATCCCCAGCCCTCCTTATTCCCAGGGATATTGTCTTGGTGTCCAGAGTTGCTATTTGTCAGCTAGATGTAGGGTCATGCTGGGGGCCTCTCACCAAGGAGAAAGTCCTGGTATGAGGAACATACTGGGAAACCAGTATCTGCTGAAAACAGCAGGCAGATATTAGAATAGAAATAATATACTTTGACTAGTGGGAACAATGGAGCACCCCAGGCAATAGCCCCTGATCATTCCACACTAGCTTACATCCCAATAACTGCTTCCCCCACGCATGTACACTCCCTACTGAACACTCCCTATGTACTTTTCCCACCTTTGTACTTGATGTTAATAAATACAAAATTGCTCTTGGATGGGGGCGGCACATTACTTCCCCTGTAACCCCTCTATGCTTCTCATTGCTTCACATGGACTTTGAGTATTTCTTCTCATTCCGTGCCACTCCCAACACCGATGCCCTTCGAGTTGACACATCAATACTTGCTGAATGACCTAGCACAAAGTAGGTGCTTCACAAATATTTGTTGAATGAATGGTCAAAATAAAATGTTGCAGACAGCCTTCTGTGACTCAAGTTTCTGGAGGAATTTCTCACAAGGAGAACTAACACCTGCAACCATTTGATCATTCCAGATAAGTTGCTCTTATATTTCATGTCTCACCTCCTGGGCTACCTTTTGTATCATTGTCATCCCTGCCATCATCCATGCCAGAAAGTCATCTGTGCCATAAAGCGCTGAGATGCTTGAAAAAACATATGGATTTATAGAAGTCACATTGTGATATAACTCAGGAAATCAAAGGGAAAGACAGAATTCCAGGTGGAGCTGGTATAACATTTGTAACTCAGTTGTTTTTAGAGCAATTATTTCACACTCTTTTACTGAGTACAATGGCTATAGAAAGGAATAAAACAGAATCCTATTCCTAGTCAGATGGCAGAAACAAATAGTTATATGTGCTAAAGCACCATCAGCAAAGAGGAAGGAGTACTTCTGACTAAAATTGCTGAGAAGGGACGATTTGGGGGGAGTCTTCACCAAAAAGATGGCATGTGAGGTGAGTTTTGAAGAATGAGTGGGAGTTCAGTTTGTAGCAAATGGGGAAAAAGGAGTAGGGAAAGCATTTCAGACAAAGCAGCATTATCAAAGGGAGATATGTATAAGATACTGGCGATAATAAAAATGCTTATCAATTGGTTATAAACAGAGATCAACAAATCCAAGTGGATATCTTAACCAAGTGAGTAGATAGCAGTCATACACAAACTGTCATGGCTTTATCACTGCATACCACTTGACTATCAGCTCCAGAGAGAGACCAGAGCATTGCAGAAATGCTGAGCAGTGTGGCATGGCTAATATCAATGTAATAATAATAGCTGACATTGGGTGCTTACTATAAATCAGAAGCTGTGCTTTGCATGCTTTTTCTTATTTAATCCTCCAGTCAACACCTATAGCGTAGATATGATGCCATTCCTACTTTACAGATGGAAAAGTACGTATTAAAGAGATTAAGTCACTTTCCTAAGGTTGCCCAACTCAGAAATGTGAGAGCTGGGATTGAAGCCTATACACACTGACTCCGAAGCCTATACTCTCTCCATGTGCGGAAGACTGCATCTGTGAGTCAAGCTTGTTGAACAGTAGCAAAGTTACAGGGTAGAAGCGCTAAGATGTCAGCCCTCATGAGAAAGTCTTCATCAGTAGATTGTAGCTGATTGGAATTAAAGGATCAATATAGGGCCTCCCCAGTGGCGTAGGGGTTAAGTTTCAGTGCTATCACCACTAAGGCCTGCGTTCAATCTATGGCCGTATATGGCGCAGCAGACCTCTCCTGTTTTAGCCACTGCTCCCCTTAGTGTATTTCAGTAAATCTGCCTGTTCTGCTCCCCACTTTGTATAGGTTTTGGAGTGTGTGTGTGTGTGTGTGTGTGTGTGTGTGTGTGTAATATATATATATATATATAACGAAGAATGATGTAAATATATATAAATATAAATATATTTAATATAATTTAATATAATATATATATATATACATCATTCTTCGTTTTAGTACAATAAATGCTTTCTCCTCGTAAAATTAACTAAGGTATATTGCATCAGGTGATTGATAGAACATAGGCTGCCGCTGTGACCGTCTGGAAATATACAAAAGGTAAAATAGGTTGACCTTCCCTCTATAGATATCATTGTTTGCTTGAGAAGCAAGATCTCATGGTTGCAATATCAGGAATATTGCAAGGACTATCTTACAGCGAATGTGACCCTTGCCCAGTGAGTGGGATGGATAGTACATGCTGGGTCAATTCACTGAACTGAAGTGATCATGGAAAAAACGGAACTTGAACTTGGCATTGAAAGGTATGGAATAATGGGAAGAATATGGAATTAGTTTCTAGAAGTACAAGGGTTCACTGGTAGCAGGGTGACCTGACCAAAGTTGTTTCCTTCAATGTTTTTATTTGTGAAATGGGTAATTTGAATTAGACTAGTGGCTCTTAACAAAAATACCCTCCCCCCAAGGTATTTTGAAAATTTTGAGGGCATTTTGGCTTTCAGAATGATTGGGGGAGGAAATTAGGTGGAGGCTAGGAACGAATGATTGTTATTCTGCACGATTCAAAGAATTGTCTCCTATCTTGCCTTGCCTTTAGATTTCTGGACATTCATGAAGGTTATATCTGTTTATGTAAGCCTGGAACGTGATCACATTTTCCTATACAAATGAAATTTTCATGGTTTTATTATTATTGATGAAACTACCCAATAAATTAATGATTAAATTTTACTTTTCATAAGTTTCCTCCGACTTATTCACCATTTCAGAGAATCACTGCATCAGTAGCAACTCCATTCATGGTACTGCATCACCAATACCACATTCTATTCATTCTGCTTCAGCAGGCTGTAGTGTGATTATGCATTGAACCCCAAAACTCTTGACAACTTCATTAAATCTTCTAAAATTACCATGTATGATCATTTATATATTAAAATAAATAGTTTCATTAAACATGACTTTTTTTCTTTGCAATATAGCTATGGCATAATTTGTGCCTTTTTAATTACTAATTACATCATTGTTATAACTTATTCCTATGATTCTCTTTTAAGGATAGCAAGAGAGAATAATAAATACTTATATAACAAAAAAAAATGGTGTAGAATTAAGAATTACGGTACTAGATGATCTCCCAGGGCCTTTCAGTTGTAATTTTCTGTGGGTGTACGGAGGAAATTTGGATTTTGGATTTTGGAAGGAAAGAGAAGAGAATTCCAGGGTGGGAATGATGTGGCCTGGTTGAGCAGAGGTTGGAGTGGCCCTAAACAAGCCAGGATAGGGCAGAGACTTCCTTTGGGCTTCTTGTCATGATCCCGGGAAGCCACTCCTTTCATCCCTTCCCCCTCCATCACTGTAACTGAAGACTCCTGGGGGAACTGCCAGGGCCAGCCTTACAGGAAATTGCCCTTGGCCAGTGGGGCTTCTCTGGTTACCTTCCTCAGTGACAGAGGACAGCGGTGGCTTCCTGTCTATTAACTGGGTATCTTTGCCTCCTTGTTCTGCCAAGTTCCCAAGAAACTTTAGCTTCCGCTCCTTACATTTTATTTCAGTTTCTGTTATTAGGAATTTCCCCCTGCCTTATCCAGCTCCCTTGCCTCAGGCCTCCTTGCTCTATGCTAGACACCTGGAAACTTTTGGTCCACAATAGGCAAGTTTTATGGGATACCCAAGAGGCACTGTTTGGAAGTAAGCCATAGCTCTGAAAGGATACCACTTTGATTTTGGCATTGCCTACTGAGTCCTCTCCCATGAAGTGAATGACTTTTATCATTTAATAACACATTGTCTTTTCTTCTTGCTAATTATATGTGCTTACTGAAGACTGCTTGAAAAAATACAGAAATGTATGGAGGTGCAAATGTAAATTATCCAAAATCCCAAGAAACAGTGCTCAATTTAAGACAAATGTGACAGTATAGATAAAGGTTAAATTCAATGCTTTTCTGTCTGTACTCCATACTGTGTCAGCTTTCTCCTCTCCTAGCACCTCTTGATCTCACCCTTATGAAAACTTGCTGTTCTGTATACCATAAAGTGGAGGGTAAACTGGAAAGTGTACAATAGCACTTACCATGTCAAAGGCATATAAGAGAGATAAAATATCTCATATCAGGAAGGTGTTTGGAATCTAAAATAGCAATATTTTGTCATAGCTCTGCCATCACTACCTTATTACTGAGGTGTTGTGGTGATAAAGCTTTGTGGGAATGTCTAAAGAGATAAGAGACCATCAGAGAAATTCACAGTACTCTCTGGGAATTAGGAAAAGGCTCACAGTACAAAGAGGCAAGAATGATTAAGTGTGAGGCTGGCTCATAAATATGCCTTTCTCTTTTGAGGGAAAAAAAAAAGCCAGTACTAAACAAAAAAAGTTGGATGATACTAAATTCATCCCAAAGATAAAGTTCTTGTTACAGATAAGTTATAATTTATGTTTTGTTTTTTTCCAAGGTGGAAAGGGTCAGAATGGCAGTTTCCTCATTTTTGAGTCCTCATATTGTGGCTCTGTTACACAGGGACTTAGAAAACACTAGGGTATAAAGATTAAAGTCAAAGCTTTGGAGTTAGTCAAATCTGGGTTCAAATACCAGCTCCATCCACGTGATCATCAAACACTCCTTAAATGTCATCCACTGTTTTAGGCATGAGGATGCAATGTTGTACAACATAGATAAGGTCCCTACTTACATGGAGCTTACATCCAAGTGGGGAAAAGTCATGATTTTGAACATTGAAAAGGTAACAGTGATTCGATTGCAGTAACTGAGGTTGCCTTATGTTGGTCAGGAAAGACCTCTAACAACTGATAATTGAACTGAGACT
>NW_023601543.1:28647940-28823183 GCF_014898055.3 Talpa occidentalis
CTATAAGGACTCACCCGTAAGATGCCACACATATTTATGCTGCAACAAGGTCACTAGCATCTTGTCATATCATGCTGAAGCATCACTACTCTTTGGATATATTTTATTAGGAAATGATTTTTCTCTTTATGTGTTTCTGCTCTAGTAGGTTGGCTTAGTAATAAATGTGCGAGACCTTTTTTGGAAAAAAAAATGAACATTTTAGGATTTGAATTGAAAATTGGGATTGATAAGGAAGAAAGATTCAGAAGTGACTTAATGAATTTTCAAAAGGATGCAATGCAAGGGTCCTTTGAAAGAGTAAAAGACAGGTATGTAAATCATGGTTTTATGAACAAGAGTCCATCTTACTTAAGATGAATCCTGTTCCAGAAAATTTAGCCCATAAAATACATTTTACTTGTTTTATCTTTCGTTTGAGTATTTCACTGTCTTAGGTTTCCTGGGACTTGTTACCTGTGAATTGTGGGATCTATTATGCAAGGTCAGTATCCCGGGGAACTAGAATCATCTGTGGATTTAAGAGAAAAGGCATTTCGGCCCAATTTGACAGAAAGGGATTAGATGAAAATGGCAGGTTCAAGTGGGTTTTTGGTTTATTCTGATGTTTAACTTTTATGAGCTGAGGAGTTCTCCCAGTTTAATTATTGAAGTGGGGAATGTTTGGGTGATGCTGGAAGTATTCGCCTTGTTTTAAAAATGCTTAAATGAAAGGATATGGAGAAACTGAGCTCTTTATTTTTTAATTTTTTTAAAATATTTATTTATTTATACATACAAGAGCTGGGGCACAGGCCAGAGGTGCGGGAGGGTGAGAGGATCCATCAGAGACAGAGTGGGGAGCAGAATAGGCAGACTGACTGAAATACACTGCTGAGGCAAGCAGCGGGGGAGACAGGAGAGGTCTGCTGCGCCATGTGGGTATCTCCCCAGCCGGCTGGGATCAAACCCATGCAGCAGAGGCTGCGGACAGCTTCACAGCACTGTGCTCAACTGTCTGTGCCACCAGGGAGACCCAAAATGATCTCTTTTAAAGCTAATAGCCCCCCTAGTCCAACCAATTCATTTTACATAGCAAGAAACTGATATTCAGAAAGGGGAAGTAGATGCCCAAAGTCACACAGCTAGTTCATGGAAGCTCTGCAAGTAGAACCAGTTTTCTGATTGCTGGTACAGGGCTCGTGCTGGCAACTGCATTTCAGAGCCATTACCAATGGGCTTAGGCTACAGTAACTGCAAGTCAAATTGAAGTCATTTCCACCATTCAGCAAGGGAAGAAAAATCTGCCCATTTTCTACTTGGTTCTTTGAAATTTTTTTTAAAGATTTATTTATTTATTTATACAAGCACTAGGTACAGTCAGAAGCGCGGGAGGGCGAGAGAATTCACCAGAGCCAGAGTGGGGAGCGGAACAGGCAGAAGGACCGAAGTACACTGCTGAGGGGAGCAGCGGGGGCGGCAGGAGAGGTCTGCACGCCTTGTGGGACCCTCGGCCCGGTGGCTGGGGATCGAACTGGCGGGGATCGAACTGGTGGGGATCGAATCCACAGGCGGCTCCGCAGCCCAGCGCTCAACCACTGCGCCACCAGGGAGGCCCAGGTTCTTTGAAAAAAAAAATTTTTTTTAATAGAGGCATATTTTATTTATTTATTTGTTTGTTTTGTTTGTTTGTTTTATTTATACAAGCACTGGGTACAGTCAGAAGCGCGGGAGGGTGAGAGAATTCACCAGAGCCAGAGCGGGGAGCAGAGCAGGCAGAAGGACCGAAGTACACTGCTGAGGGGAGCAGCGGGCGGCAGGAGAGGTCTGCGCACCATGTGGGACCCTCCTCCGGTGGCCGGGGAGCAGCCGGGGATCGAACCAGCGCTGCAGAGGCTGCGGGCAGCTTCGCAACCCAGCGCTCAACCGCTGCGCCACCTTTTGCGGGTCACTGGAGGCATTGCATGTTCCCTCAGTGCCAGGTTAGGAATAGGGCAGGAATGCTAGTCCTAGCTCTGGCCTTCCTACCAATTCCTCTGTCCTTCTTGGCTAAGAGTCCTGCTATTGCCATAGAGTATTTTTTTGGCTTGTAACTCGTAAGAGGAAGCAGGAATTGTAGTTCCTTCTAAGAAACTGCAAAGAGATTGCCCATACTACAGATTGATCCTCAAATTTATATGAGGTGGGGGGCAGGGAGAGGAAGGATGAAGGTCTAAATAAGGGGGGTGCAATTGTATGGGGAATATAACCAAAATGAAAAATGCATACCTTGTGCAAAAATGAAAAATGATGTAAGAATTACATAAAATAAAATATTAAAAAAGTTTATATGAGGTAGTGAGAAGCAGGTGGGCTGTTTAGTTTTCAAGTGGGCAGGCTAAGGGGCTGAGTGATCAGGGTACTAGAGAAGGCGAAGGGGACATGCAACTCTGGCTTGTCTTGGCTACTCTCCACTGTCATAATCCCATAATTGCAAGAAGGGATTTCTAACAGTCATGTTACCAAGGTCACTCAGCGTGCCTACCGATTAAAAGATCAGATTCGTGGCATTCTGTATTGGATATGACTCTGTAACTTTGCAGGAAGCTCTTAGACACAGTACAAATTGCTTTATTTGTTAATCAGATAGCTCAAAATCTAATATATGCTCATAATGCCAGTTTTTGCTTGGGCAAAGGAAGAGGTCATTTTGAAGGGAGGGCAGGCCTATGGGGTTGTCACCACATAGAGTGTCGAGATGCCAGAGGAACACGTGAAGATGTCTTGGTGAGAAAGTAGTGGGGGGTGGGCAACCTGAGGGTGCGGTCACCTGAGAGTGGGAGCTAAAGCCAGTTTTTCCCTATAAGCTATTTTGCCATGATCCTGGGAGCAAAACCATCTCCTCCCTTAATAAGTATTTGAAAATCTTTTCTCCTGCTGCCCTTGGCACAGTCATAGGCTGTGAAACTGCTAGGGTGGGAGTGAGAACTCAACACTGGGCACAGTAGCTAGAACTGGAAACTGTCACTGGGAAGTTAGCTAAGAGTTTGCCGTTGAAAGGTCTTTGCTACTAACAAAGAATAAATGTTGAAGAAAGATGAGACGTTCAGACCCCCTTCCATTATAAGTACTTCTAGTGAGAAAGATAAGAATGAAGAGGATGGGAAATGTCAAAAAAAAAAAAAAAACAAACCAGTCAGGGGAATGACCAAAGCCCCAGAACAGCCTTGTGTCTGCCTGGCTGTATTCACCCAAGGAGGGGGGTTCTCCATTGAGATAGCAGCAGGGCTTCCAACTTCGCAAGGCCCAAAGGGGAAGAGGTCTTGCATTTCTCTTTTGAGGGGAATCGATGGGAAGATGATTTTGACTGAGAACAATGGCTATTTGAAGGAATCAGGCCCCCAAGTTTCTGGTTCCAGGCTCTTGGTGGCAGCCTAATTAGTTTCTCTGGACCAGCTGCAAACAGGACAGTTCAATTTGCACTTGTTAAGCTTATAGGGCTAGGACTGAGGATTTTTATAGCTGCTTTTTCATCCCTACCTCATTAATCCTCAGATTCGCAGAGGGAGGCTGAAGACTCAGTCATCTTCATTTTAGAAAAGATCCAAAAGGTGAAATGACTTGTACCCCATCATCTGGCAAGTCAGCGGCTGGGCTGAAAATAGAACTGAGCCCTGATTCTGGGGGGAGCTGCTCATCTTAGTCCACATGTTTTGCTTGCTCACTGCAGATGCAGAAATCAGCTTGCAGGGAATCTGGTTCCCTTCAGTCTTTGTCTAGTGTGTAACTTTGCTGGTATGTAACAGGCAACACTGGGGCCGGGCGGGGGAGGAAGGGAGGCATCCTGCCACCACAGGCCCCTTAGCCTTAAAGAAATGCCTTACTCCCTCTTGTGCCCAGATCGCCAGGCCAGTCCTAGATGTCCTTCCCTTGGGGCCCATGATACCAGTTATCCCATCTGAGATATCTCAAGTGTGGCGAGCATTTCCACCGAAGCCTATCCAGGGGGGGAGGGGTGTGAGCCTGGCCACCGGGTTGGTGGGCATGGGAGCGGAGCCAGCAGTATCAGGCACAAGGCTTCAAGTGTCTTTGAAATGACAGGTATTCTTCACAAGAAATGCAACTTCTCCATTTGTCTCTGATATTTTCACCTAAAAATACTTGCTGTATCATCAGCATAATGTTTTCCTCCCAAATATTTAAGATTCAAATACATGAGGAGTATGGACCCATGGAGCCACTCTGTCCCCTGGGAGACTCAGACCCCAGTTTGAGGCACACAAGGGGCCCTTATAATTTTTTTTAAAGATTTATTTATTTATCTACACAAGATCTGGGGTACAGGCCAGATGCACGGGAGGGTGAGAGGATTCACCAGAGACAGAGCAGGGAACAGAACAGGCAGACTGATGAAATTCACTGCTGAGGGGAGCAGTGGGCGAGACAGGAGAGGTCTGCTGCACCATGTAGGACCCTCGCCGGCCGGCCGGGATCGAATCTGTGGGTCTGCTACTCCTCGGCAGCCTATACGGCCACCATTTTGTTACTTAAACAAGGTCAAAGTGGTCTGGCCAGTTAGGAACAGGAGCCCTAACCCTTAAGCCCTTCAGATCAAACAAGAGCACAAAGCTGGATCACACTGGGAAGGCTGTGCATCACAAGGTATGTCCAGAACGCCCGGAGGGCTGAGGACCAATGCATAACATGCATCAATGAGGTATGTCCAGAAAGCCCAGGGGGCTGAGGACGGATGCACAACATATACACCCGATTTATACATCATGAGGTATGACTGGGAATGCCCGGGGGGCCGAGGACCAATGTATGACAAGGGACCCCAAAAGCTGATCAGTGGAGGGCCTTGTTGATGAGATTAGAACCATGGCTGGGGATTAGGGTGTAGCATCAAATAGATTAGAAGTGCCTGGAGGGCAGACTCACAATCCCTAATCTTCTACACCCTTCCCCTTTCCTTAATCTCCCTAATCTCCTAAAAACCAATTACATGTGTCAATAAAAGGGCCAGGATCTTGCTCTTCAGCAGTATCCTGCATTTTGTAGCCTGCTCCACGACTCCCGTTTGTCAGTGTGGTGTTGCCCAACGCAACAGAATCAGCGCTGCAGAGGCTGCGGACCGCTTCACAGCACGGTGCTCAACCTCCTGCGTCACCAGGGGAGGCCCTGCCCTTATAATTTTTGTGGTAACTTTTTGGGAACAAGTGCTCTTTGCACAAATGTCCATGCTCACATACTACTCCCCCCACCCCTGGCTCCTTGAGGCATGTGGCACTAGGGCAGCCCCTTGAACAGAGCAGGAGCAGGAGGTCTTCGGTATTCTGAATCTTACACACCAATGTTACCAACAACTTGTTACCCATATGCTGCCAAGACACCAAGCAACAATTATAGGCCGTCTTCTGAGGAGTGTGGCTGTATCCATACCTGTTTCCAGGTGGGGTTGGGCTGAGCACTGTAGGGTAGCACTTTGAAAGCCTAGGCTGGGCTTACTGCTTTCCAGCTGTGTGACCTCAGCCTAGTTACTTAACCTCTCTCGGCTTCCATTTCATCCTCCGAGAAGGTGGATGTGATGAAAGTTATCTTGGTTGAAGGATGGTTAGAAGATTAAATGAAATTGTGCGTGTAAGCACTTAGCACAGTGCTGGGCATATGGCAAGTGCTATACACAGTTGTTCTTGTGTGTTTAAGGGCAGGGATCAACTTTTCTGGGCTGTAGAATGTTTCCAACATAGTACAGATGCACATTCCTTTTTAGCCAAACCTGGGAAAATGATGCGGAATCAACAATCAGAGGGAAGGGCAGCTATCACAGAAAGGAGCGCAGGGAAGCTAAAGTGGTCCAGACCCTGCCACTGGAAATGTCAACACAGATGTCAGAGTATGTCTCCGAGATGCTAGGAGCATGGGCAGTACCCAAGGACTGCAGCATGGGTGCGTGGGCATGGGTGGAAAGGGGGTCACTAGAGAAATGAAACAAGCAGTTCTGTGCCTGTGAGAGGCCTCCATGATTGCCACCTACCAGCAGCATTGGGCAGGTCATGGCTTGGACCCAAGCGATCCACCTGGAGTCCTGGACATTTTGCCAGGGCCCAGGGCTGAATCCTTAGTGTTCGTTCCCTCCCACTCCTCTTCCTTGCTCCAGATGCACCCCCACAGCCTGTCTTCCAGCCTGCAGAGCAGGGTATGGGAAGGAGTTATTACTCCCATATCAGTGGTGCTTGGAGGGATTTGATCCTTCCCTCCCCCTTTAGGAGGAGAACTTCTGGCTGAGGCAGGTCCTTTCGATTTACTACTGATGAAACTGCCCATTGTCCACAGTGCCTAGACAACACCGTGAAAAAATGTGGCTGTGCCAGCAATATGGGCATCCCGGGCCCAGGCCAACATGAACCTATTTTCCTTTAATTGACTGAGTCAGAAAGGCAGGAGTCAAGCTCTGGGGACTCGTTTCTAGGAAACAGGCTCTGGCTTAGGCCAAAGAGGGTGAGGAAGATGCAAATGGGACTCTGCCTCACCAGCCGCCCCATGGCCCCATGCTACCAGCTGCTGCAGAAAATGACCCTGGGTTCACAGACTAGGAGATCATCTGTCATCTCAGGAGTTTCTGAAGCTTTGGAAAAGTAGTTGGAGAAACTCAGCTTAGTCAGTAGATCATCAGATGATGGACCAGACTCCTTAACCTTTGCTTGGTGGATGCCAGGCTGCCCAGCATCATCAAAACTGCACCACTCTGGATCGACCCTTCCTAGAGGATGGGCCCTTTTCACGAGGTGCCTTCTGGGAGGGCACTGATGATAGTCATCTCATTCAACAAATATTTATTCAAGATATGTGTATGCTGGTACTGTGTGGGTGGGCACCCTGGGCACAGAACTCAGTGAGAACATTTTCTGACTATAAGGAGGTACTAGAGTACAGCAATGGGCCCAAGGGTCCCAAAGTGTCAGGGTGGACTGGTTGGGTCGTGTTGAGTGGTAGGAGGCCTCACTTGACTCTGGCACGAGCTTCCAGAGTCCCAACCTTGGTGTTGTGGGACAGTGTCCCTGTTGGGCAGCTCCCAGAAGAGGTCTGTGCCCAGGGCCAAGCCTGTTGCTCCTGGTGGCCTCCCACCACAGAGCAGCCCAGCCTGACTCTTTCTGGCTCCTCCTCCATGCTTTGCTTCCAGACCGCTTTAGCCACACCCTTGCAGACATGAGCAAAAGAGGCTGTGCTCAACCATTGGGAGGAAGTGATTGATCAGGCCAAGGCCACTGTACATGGCTATAGAGTGTGTCCACCTGGCCAGCGAGGCAAGTGGGCCTAGATGGGCTGAAAGGACCAAGCCACATGCCCACAGCTAGCATCACCCAGAAGGTGATGGGGTGTTCCTAATTCCTTGTAGGGGATGGAAGTGATGGGGAACATTTTTCCAACTGACACAAAGGAGTCTCAGGCTAGTGGGAACCTGAGATTACCAGAAGAAAAGAAGAAAAGAAACAAGACCATTTCTCACCAGTAGTTAACCCTGAAAAGCCTGAGAGGTCAGTTTAGGTCCTTTGGAAACTTCTGTGGAAACACCCCTCCCCCCACCACCATAACCTGCCAGAAGCTGTTGCAAGGCTGTGAGGCTGCGCTCTGAGGTGACTGGACAGGCTTCAGAGGGAGGCTCCATCTCCCAGTCCTGACCCGAGTGTTGGCCTAAGACCCCCGCCTCCTCGTCTGAGGCCACCAGTGTGCTAAGCAGGGAGGGCATTGTGCTTTCGCCTTCACCTGACCCTACCCCCCTTCACTTCTGAGATCACAGCCGAGGTGGCCAGGTGACCCCTGAGGTCGTGAGAAAAGAGTAGGCCATTTCCAAGGCCTGTAACCAGTAGGAGGCTTCTAAGAGAAGCAAAGGGAGGTTAGGGGGAGCAGCGTCCTCATCACCCTGGGGGCCCAGGCACAGGCTTACTTGGGGAGCACTCAGGGGGCTGCCATTAACCCACAACTCAAGGACACCCACAAAGAGACACCACAAAGGCTTACTGGGATAGTAAGATGAATAGATTTAATCATTCTTGTTTGAAAAACAAGACATAAATTAGTATATATATAATTTATATATTTTGTGTAGTATATATACTATATACAGACATTACAAAATGTGTCCTCTCCGTGAGGCTGAGGGAGAGGTGACAGATGGTGGTGCGATGACACAAGCGGGGCCTGAGTGGCAAAGGCGCAGGAGCAAGAAGTTGGGAGAAGGGGAGCCACGTCGGCACTCGAGCTTGCAGTGGTCATGGGGAGAAGGGTCCCCCACCGGCTGCATCTCTGATCCATCAAACAACTGAGTCCTGTGGGAGAGGCAAGGAAGGGGGGACTGGCTTCTGCAGAAGGAGCTCCCCCACTTCTTGCCAGGAGAAATCACCACTCAGGGGGGTTTATTGCACTAGGGGGTACAAGGATGGGTGGGGGTTAAGCACAGTGTACATCTTTATAAAACTCACATAAGAATGAGATTTCACGCGGCCTCTCACGTCCCGGTGACAGAGAGGCAGACACAGGGCACAAGCATATGGGAGGCGGGCGGGATGGAGAGGTGGACGAGAAGCAATCTATACAGAAGAAACATTGGCTTTCTTTGTTCCCTACGGTGGGACCATCGGTAGGGACTCCGTGTCTTCACTCCCAGGAAGGTTACAGGGGGCGGTGGTGGCAGCAGTAGATGTGTGTCAAGGAGGATGCTAAACAGTGTGAATTCCCTTCCAGATGACTCCGGAGAGAGAGAGGTGCAGGGCTGCACCGGATAAGGCGCTCAGCTTCTTTTCTTAAGAGACAAATCCACAGGGTCAATACACAGCCAAAAGCATATACTCAGGATAAACATATCACGCTAGCTTCCAGAAGTTTAAGATATAGTCGTCGACACCCCAGCCCCTCCCCTCCCCCCCCCCCCCCCCCCTTCCCCGATCCAAAGCTACGTCGAACTCCTAAGGACAGTCTGTCTGGTAGAGAGATGTTGAGAGACGAGCCGCACGCCTGCAGGGACAGCCCTGCGCTGGGCCAGGCTGGGCCGGGCGGGCTCTGAGGTCTGCACTGAGTCTCCCCAGGGCAGAAATTTTCACCAGGTACCTTACCCAGGACAAGTGGGATGATCCCAGATACTTGCTCCCTAGTGGACTGAGCCGCCCTGCCCGTCAAGCGACAGGCAGAGCACTTTGGGGATGGCTGGTGTGGAGCTACCGGGCCTGGGGGGTGAGGGCCCCGAGGCTGCCAGCCTATTGGGCCGGCCACAGACAGCCCCGCGTGGCCGTTTTCTGCAAACCTACCACGTGGGCACAGACCCTCTGGGGTGGCTACTGACAGGCGAGGGTGAGCCCAGGGTGGGTGGGCACAGCTGGGCTGAGTGCCCTCTCCCCTCTGCTCGGTGCTGTGGCCTGCTGCTGTTGCCACTGGTCCCTGGAGGGGAGCAGATGCCAGGAGGAGCTCAAGACCCATGGCCCTGCTTGCTTCAGGCCCAGCTCCCCAATCCCCGCACAAGGAACAGGAAGTGAGCTTGATGTCACCTCTCAGTCCCAAAGAAGGGATAAAATAAAGCTCGGGGGCGGGCGTAGTGACAAGGGGCTTTTGCCCTCACAGTGACGCCCAGAGGCCAGGGAAGGGGCAAGGATACCCAGGGCGGTGGCGGCCTGGAGCCCTCAGGGACAGCCTCAGCCCAGGGAGCTGCACTCCCTGGACACTGAAGGCTCTCGGACCCTGACTGGCCGAGAAGACACATACACTCACTACAAGATGCAAGGACCACAAAGCTCAAACCTGGGGCCGTGTTGGGGAAGGGGGCAGGCCTGGGCAGATGCCCTACTTAATAAGGGTTTTTAAGGAGCGGGTGAATGTGCTCATAACAGTCGCCGAAGTTGGGGAGCCTGGTGGGTGCCCAGGGGCTGCCCCTATAGCAGCTGCTGCCTGCTGCTGCTGCTGCTGCTGCTGCTGCTGCTGCTGCTGCTGCTGCTGCTGCTGGTTAAGGTTCCGGGCAGTAGACTCCTCGGCTGCGCGCAGCAGGAAGGTGTAGTTCCTCACCACCTCTTCTACCTTGGCCAGCAGCTCTTGGCGCTGGGCCTCGGAGCGCACGATGAACACCAGCCGCACGAAGGTCTCAATGAGGCTGCTCAGCACCTGGAAGCTGCCTGTGATGGCTGCCAGCATGTGAGTCGGGCTCTTGTCCACGTTGGCCACGCGGCGGCAAGAGGCCCGGAGCTCCTTGAACTTGAGAGCCAGTTCAAGCTTGTACTCAGAGATCTGGGAGACATAGGGCTTGGGGGCACGGGCCTCGGGGCTAGCCACACACTGCCGCAGGACTGTCAGCAGCTCGTTGGTATCCAGTCGGGCGGCCAGGAAGCCATCGGGCAGGCCATAGGCGTGGGCCCGCAGGGCATTGATCTTTGCCAGGCTCCCCTCAAAGGTGGACGCCCGCAGGTCAATCTCCTGGGTGCGGGCCGCCTCGGGGCTGCTGCTGCTGCAGGTGGCGGCGTCCAGTACCTGCAGGGTCCTGCTCACCACAGGCACTACCTGCTCATCCAGCTTCATGCCAGGCAGAATCTTCATGGGGATGGAGTAGGAGAGCTCGTCCTTGCCGTCGCTGGCATCGTCAGCCATGTCGCACTTGCGGTAGTAGAAGCAATAGCGGATGGAGCAGCACTTGCTGCTCTCGCTCTCGTCGTCCAGCTCGGCGGGCTTCCGGTACACCTCTTCCGGCAGTGAGAACACAGCCATTGGTCTGGGGCCTTTGGTCTCAGGGGCAACCTGGACATAGGAGGGATCTCCTAGGGTGGGTGACTCCGGAGACTTGCTTTTGGTACCCAAGCCTAGGGGGAGGCCCGCCTCTACCTCCTTGGCCTCCCGGGGCAGCATGCCCAGGGGTGGGTGTGGGTAGACATCCGAGGTCAGCGAGGCCCTGTCACCCTGGTCCAGCTCACCGATACTGTAGCGGCGCATCAGTTTCCTGTAGTTGGGAGCTCCCAGACACTCGCCCCCCGAGGCACACGTGGTCAGGCATGATATACCACTCTCAGGGTCCGATCGACACTCTCGGGATTCCAGGCTGGTGGAGCGGATGCGCCTGACATTGATGGGGCTGCTGAGGCTCAAGGCTGGGCCGGCCTCTGGCTGCCTCTGGGTAGGGGGAACCCTGTCCTTCTCCCGCCCCCGGAGACTGGGCACTGGCGTCTGGGGGGCCTGAGGGCGGCCCCCCCGGCAGATACGCTTGCAATCACAGCTGCGCCTCTGCTCGCGGGACATGCCAGGCCCCTGTTGCACGGGGCTGCTGCGGAGCTGGCAGCCACAGCGGCCAGGTGCTGGGGGTTGCAGGTACTCGGTGCTTGGCAGTTCCCCCTGGCTTGGAGGCTTTAGAAGTTCCTCCAGGAACTCCAGTTCATACTGCTTTACCTTCTGTAGCTGTGCCTGCCGCTCATCGGTCTCCTTCTTCTGGCGGGTGGGGAAAGTGGCAGAGAACAAATTGCGAAGTCGGAAAGGCCCTCGGGATGATTTGGGCTTTGTGGGGCCTTCCGAGGCCGAGTGGGCTCCATCCAGGGTTGTTTCAAGCTTCCTGGAGGGCATCGTGCTCACCTGCCGGCTGGTGACCTGAGGCCTCAATGGGCTCTGACCTCGAGGTTGGCAGCTGGGACTCTGACCTCGGGACTGATTGCTGGGGCTGTGTCCACGGGGCTGGCAGCTGGGGCTGTGGCCTCGTGGCTGGCAGCTGGGGCTGTGGCCTCGTGGCTGGCAGCTGGGGCTCTGCAGAGCCATGGGGTAGCTGGCTCGGGGGACCAGGCTGGTCTCCTCAAGCTTGCTGCCTTGGGGCGTGATCTCCAGCTGCCCCTTCTCCCCCTGGCTAGAGACAGTGCCCTGCTTATGTAGGGCAAGCTTAGTACCCTCTGGCCCACCCTTGCCTACCACCTCCCCTATCGCTTGCTTGCTCACTGACTCTCGACTTGCTCGTGCAAGATAGCTTTTGGGGGGGAAACTTTGGGCAGGCAGCCTGTCTTCTTGAGGGGAGAGGTGCAGGCTGTCAGCCCGGCTGCTTGTGGGTGCTCTGGAGCAGGAAGAGATCTCTGGGCTCAGCTGCTGTTGGGAATTCCTAGAGGTCTCCGGAGCACCAGGGCTCATTTTGAACTTAAGATTCTTAGTACTGCCACTCATCACGCTAACTTCTGGTCTTCCCATGCTGACCTCAGGCCTCCCCACGCTGGCCTCCAGTCTTCTCTCCCCACTGCTGGGGGGTGTCCCTAAGGCACCGCCAGGGGTGGCTAGACTCTTAGTGTGAACCACCTGCTGTAGGGCGGCTGAGATGATGGCCGGGGTCACACTGCCCTTTGGGTCCAGGATAAGCTTGGGGCTCAACCTGACTTCCTTGGGCAGGTTCTCCCTCAGCTCAGAGACCTGCTCTTCACTGAGGGATGGTGTGGTCGCCCTCAGTGACATCTCCATGCCTCCACGAGTGTGGCCAGGCCCTTTGTCCTCAGGAACTGGGGACAGCAGGCTCAGGTTCTTCTGCTCACTGAGCTGCGGGGACAGTGCCGGGTGCACCGCCAGGGCGTACGTTCGCTCTCTCTGTGGCTGAGCCTCTGACTGCAGCAGCTTCCTCCGAGCGCCAGGGGGGCCAGGACTTTGGCCTGGGACTGCTGGTTGGAGGGATGGGTTGGGATCTGGGCGCCCGAGAGAGTAAGGGGCTGTGAGAACAGCCTGGGCTGCGCAGCTCTGGATCCGGAAGGGCAGGTCCTTGCGGGCCAGGAGGCTATCCTTGTTGAGGTGCTGGGCCAGGAAGTAGGTAGTGTTCTGGTGCTGCTTCATGGCAGACATCATCTCTGACATGTCTGTGAGCTCTGAAGAGTTGGTTTCATGGCCTGAGTCCAACGATGATTCAGGGGTGATTGTGGCCAGCACAATCAGACCTGGAAGAACAGAGACAGGGCTGCACTTACTAAGACCAAGTCCATTTCCAGACATACATAGAGACTACGGTGGTCAAGGTCAGCCAGCAGTATTTCAAGCCTGGGAAAACCAGCCAGGCCTGCACAGGAGGGGGGAAAGCTATGACTGCAGGGCTGACAGGGGCTGGGATGGAAGGGAGGGGCAAGCTAGGAGAAAGGGTTATGAAGGGCTGGAATTCGAAAGGGAAGCAAAAGAGGCAGAGAGGAGATCTGGGTAGTTTGATGGCAAATTAACATGCAAATCACATGCAAAACAACATGCTAATCATCACTATTTTTAGATTCAACAACTAGGATATTTTCGTTAATTATCCTGAAGAGGGCTGGCAAAGAGAAGTCCCTCTCTATCTGGCCAAGCCGGCCTACAGTCCTCACAGCTGAGGCCATTTAGCTCAGCTTCTCCTCTCTCTGGCCGCCATGCCAGCCTCATGCCTGGGAGCAGCAAGCGCTCGGAAAAAGTGCCAGCCCCAGAGGCTGAACGTGTGGGGTCTGCGCATCAAAGAGGTTGGTGCTCCCCCTAGTCAGTCAGGCTCCCTCTCACCCCAATCTCTTCATTCACTGTCCACACTTTCCCCTGCCTCACATGCCTCATCAGAGCCCCCTATTCCTCGCTACTCCTTTTCTGTTTCTGCATCATTGACTTCTTTTTAAGGTTTCCATGTGTACAGGGGTATGTAGGAGTGACGACGGGTGCATGTCTGACCTGTGTGTCTACAAGATGGACGTGTGTGTCTGTAAGAGGAACAGTATGCAGGCTGTAAGCTTTCCTCACTAAATAATCAGTAATAACAGCTACTGCTCACTGAGTCCTTACACGGGCCAGGCAGTGCTTAAGTGCTTAGCATGAATGATCTCACTTAATCTTCACAACAACCCTATGTAATGGGACTGCTCTTACCAAACCCATTTAAGGTGCCAAAAGTGAGGCTCAGAGAGAGTAAGTGCCTTGCTGAAGATCACACTGATGGTAAGTAAAGACGCCAGGACTCAAGTGTGTCTGATGCAGAGCCTTGCCTCGTAGGCAGGATGAAGACCTCAGGCCGGAGTAATGATGGCCCTCGGGTCCTGATCCCAGGTCACTAGGCAGTTAGGTGGTTGTTTTTCCTTCCAGTCATGTGCATGCTGGATGTTCTTTGCCTGTCTTCTATATCTCCACAATATCATTCTGATCCTACATCCTGGCCTGGCTCCATAGCTTGTCATGGCCCCAATCCTGGGCTCCAACTGAAAAACATTTCCAAGACATGGAATGGCAAAAGCCAGAGCTCTAGCTAAGCTGAGGAGTTGATCCCTGCCACAGTGTCACTGCTCCCCGGACCCTACCTAAACTGCCTCTGGCCATCCGCTGTCATGACATACCACCAAGACTGACCTCTGCTTGGGAAGAAGCAATGTCCCCTGCTGGACCTGCTTGGCCAAGATAGGCAAGGGGAGGCAAGAAAGAGGAGGAATGGGCTGTTACCTGCAGTCTGTGGGGGTGGGGGATGGGGTCCATCCTCTGAGGCTGCCAGGGCTTCCAGAGCCTGCAGAGTAGACACCAGGGCATCATCTAGCTCCTGGGCATGATCTCGGACTGTCCGGGTCTGCACACTGTCAATCAGTGTCACTGGAATCTCATCATACAGGAGTCCGCGCAGGTGGCGTCCTTGCTCCTGGCTCTGGACGGCCCGGCGTTTGGGGTCATCCTCATCAGAACTGTTGTCTCGGAAACCAGGAGGTGGGGCAGCAATTGCAGGCAACAAAGAAGTGCTCTCATCTTCCTCCTCTTCCTCCTCTTCACTCCCAGGGGGTGGGAGGGACATTAAGTCTATCATATTGTCACGAGAGGAGCCAGGCCTCCCACTTTTGCGAGGGCCCAGCTGCTCCTGGAGTTTGGCTTTGCAAGAGTCACAGTAGAAATTCAGGGCTTCAGCCCCAAGGGAATTGTCCAAGGTGTAGGACCGGGCCCTGCTGGCACAAGGCTCGTGGTCTAGGCTGGCTACATCAAAGTCATCGGGGACCACATCATAACCTTGGCCAGAGCTTTTGGACGTGGGGTCAGATTTGGTCCGGGGCCTGGTCTCCTCAAAGAAGATTAAGTTCTCGTTGACATCTGTCCGGCTTTCCTGTTCCTTCCTTTGTTCACGCATGTGGAGGTAGCAAAAGCTGACAAGCTCAGAGTCGGCAGGCGGGGGCGTGCAGCGGCTCGATTTCCTGGGGCTGGTGCCCACGCTGCCCACATAACTACTCTCCTTTTTCCCCAGGTGGCCCCCAGTGACAGGGCGGTGGGCGCTGTGCATGTAATCTAAACCCAGAAAGAGAATCAACAGATGAGCCCTGGTGTTGAGGAGTAGGCTGAGCTCCTTTGGCACCTATGGTTTCTGGCCCACAGTTGTAAGGCAGGTACTGAGGGAGAGAGAGCATTACCTGGCGCTAGAGAGTAGGGGAAGGGAGTCAATGAGCCATGTCACTACTGACCCTTAAAGTAGAGTGAATAGAGTGAATAGAATGGAATGGCCAGAAGTAGATAGCCTCATCACCTCTGAAGTAGAAAAAGGCATGGGGTGGTGTTGGGTGCGGGTGAACACATTGGTATCTGGGCACAACTGGATGTTTACTTGGCTCTATCTGGTCAAGAGTCAGCTGTAAGCCTACGTGTTTTATGTCTCCCTTGGAACTGCCCTGGCTCCTACCCTTATTCTCACCCTTTTCAGTGCCTTGCTACTCCACATTGCTCTGCTGCGTGTGTGTTACATTGGGTCTCTCCTAGCAGAAGGAACTAAATCTATCAAGTTACTAGTGTTTTAATGGGAAAGTATAAAAGAGGCTACATATAATGCCCAAGAGTTCACATTTCAAAAAGGACTGTCAATAGAGGGACCCTAAAAGAATAAACCTATACTAGTAGAATTCCTGATATTGTTAAGTGTCTTGGAGATATGCTGGGATATGCATATGTGAGAGGAGGGTGGGGGGAGCATGCTTAGACTTCTTCAAATCATGTTACCTCTCTGTATTCATGCAAGGCCAGTTAATCTGCTACTCAGAAGCATGGCAAAAATGTATTAGCCAACAGCTTTTATATGGTAGGTATGTGCATCTGGAAATTATTCGTAGCAAATGCTTCATCTCTGAATGGCTTTTCTCAGTCTGTTTTGGGACCCCATGTTATCTGTGAGAACATACTTTAGACAATGCAGGCTCATTTTGCTATCAGCAGATAAACAGATGACAAACAAGCACTAACTTAGGTGAAGATCACCACACATGATCACACTGAATCCTCACAACAAACCAATGTGGTAGGTGTTATTATTATCCCCATTCTACTAAGGAAGAAACAGGTCCAGCTGCTTATGTGACTTGCCCAAGGTCACAAATATCACAGGCGGTAGTATGGATTTGACTCCAGGTCTGAGGAATTGGAAAGCCCATGTTTTTAATCATTTCCTTAATGTTCATCATGGTGATCAAGATGCTAGGAAACAAAACTTAAAAACACCATTCTAATTCCAGTTTGACAGGGTTAATGTGTCAGTGCTGCTTTTTGCGTAAGCATAGTAATGGACAACAGAGTCCCCAAATGCATGAAGCAAAAAATGAACTGAAAAGAGAAACAGTTCAATAGCAATAGTTGGAGACCTCGATCCCCACTCTCAATGGACAGAACAACTAAGCAGAAGATTAGCAAGGAAACGGAGAACCAGAAGAACACTATAAACCAACTAGACTTAACAGAAATCTATTGGACATGCGACCTAGCAACACCAGAATATGCATTAGTCTCAAGTACATCTGGAACGTTCTCCAGGATGGACCATATTTTGAGTCATAAAATAAGCCTCAATAAACTTAAAATGAATTAAATTATACAGAATTGATTTTTAAACACAACAGAATTAAATTAGAGAGCAATAACAAAGAAATTTGGGAAATTCACAAATACATAGAAATTAAAACATTCCCAAATAACCAATCGGTCAAAGAAAAAATCAAAAAGGACATTGGAAAATACATTGAGATGAATGAAAATACAGATACAGAATAGTAAAACTATGGGATCTAGCTAAAGTAGTGTTTAGAGGGAAATTTATAGCTATAAACACCTACATTCGAAAAGAGGAAAGGTTTCACATCAATAACCTAATCTTTCACCTTAAGAAACATGAAATGGGGACTCCCCTGGTGGTGCAGCAGTTGAGTGCTGGGCTGCGAAGCTGCCCACAGCCTCTGCAGCACCGGTTCAATCCCTGGCCGCCGGGAGGGTACCACATAGCGCACAGACCTCTCCTGCTGTTCCCGCTGCTCCCCTCAGCAGTGTATTTCGTCAGTCTGCCTGTTCTGTTCCCTGCTGGTGAATTCTCTCACCCTCCCGTGCTTCTGACTGTACCCAGTGCTTGTATAAATAAATAAATCTTTTTTAAAAATGTCCTTAAAAAGACCAGTCATTGCTTGAGTTAAAAAAAAAAATTAAAAAAAAAAAGAAACATTAAATGAAAGCAAACTAAACTCAAAGCAAGCAGAAAGAAAGAAAGTATAGAGCATAGAAAAACAGTAGAGAAAAATCAATGAAACTAACAGTGGTTGTTTGAAAAGATTAAAAAAAGACATTTAGCTGTATAAACCAAGCAACAAAAAAGAATATTCACTTTACTAAAATCAGGAACAGAAGAAGGATATCAGTACTAACTCTACGGACATAGAATCAATTATAAGAGAATATTATAAATAAGTTTATGCCAAAAATTTAATAACCTAAATAAAATGAACAAATTCCCAGAAATACAGAGACTACAAAACTGACTCAAGAAGACAGAAAATCTGAATAAGGCAATACCAGGAAAAGAACTTGAATGAGTAATGAAAAATCCTCTCCTTCCTGCCCCCCACCCATGAAAATCTGGCCCACATGGCTTCAATGATGAATTTGCTAAATGCTCCAAGAAGCATATAGCATGTGTACCAATTCTTCACAAACCCTTCCAACATCAAGAGGAGGGAACACTTCTCATTCTATGAGGCCAACATTACTCTGATACCAAAGCCAGATGAAGACATCACAAGAAAACTACAGACAAATACTTCTTATGAACAGAGATACAAAATTCCTCAACAAAATAGTAGCAATCTCAATCCAGCAACTTATAAAAAGAATTATAGGCAATGACCAGATGGATTTATTGTAGGATCACAAAGTTAGTTTAAAATCCAAAAATCAACACACTACACCACAATAACAGAATAGAGGACAGAGACAACATGAGTATCTCAGGAAACACATAAAAATCATTTGACAAAAGGTAGCACCTTTTCATGATAAAAATCAGCACTCTAGAATAAAAGGGAATGTTCTCAACATGATAAAAGTTACTTATGAAAGAGTTGAGTGTGAAATACTAAAAGCTTTTCCCCTGAGATGAGGAGACATTCAGGATTTCTGTTTTCATCACTTCTGTTCAACTCTGTAACTGGAAGTTATAACCAGGACAACTAAGCAGTCAAAATGAAATATACAGCATCTAAATTGGAACGGAAGAAGCAAAACTATCTTTTTTTTGCAGATGACATGATCTTATATATAGAAAATCATAAGGAGTCTACCAAAAAACTATTAGAACTAATAAGCAAGCTCAGCAATGTTGCAAGATAAAAGCTGAGTATAAAAAGAAATTATATTTTTATATACTAGCAATGAATAATCATAATGAAAATTCTATTTACAATGGCATCAAAAAGAATTACTTAGTTACAAATTTAATAGAAGTATAATACTTGTTCACTAAAACTATAAAACATTTGTGAAAAATTAAAGTTTTAAATAAAGGGAAATATATTCTCTGTTCATGGCTTAGTAGACTTAATATAGTTGAGATGGCAATACTTCCAAAGTTGATCTACAGATTCAACAGTCCCCATTCAAAATCCTAGCTGACTCTGTAGAAATCTACAAGTTAATTAAAAACTTCATGTGGAATCACAAGGGAACCAGAATAATGAAAACAATCATAAAAAGGAAGAACAAAGTAAGAAGATTTATTTCTCAATTTCAAAACTTACTACAAAGCAATAGTAATCAAGATAGTGTGGTATTGACATACCAATAAAACATAAATATCAATGGAAAATAATTGAGAATCCAGCAATAAACCCTCATATTTATGACCAAATACTCAAGTTAAAATGGGCAAAAGATTTGAATAGATATTTTACCAAAGAAAATATGCACAGGGCTAACAAGCATATAAAAAGATGCTCAATATTATCAGTCATGGTGATGCAAATTGAAACCAACAGGTATCTCTTCAGACCTACCGCAATGGATGTCATAGAAAAGGTGAACACTGAGAAGTGTTGGTGAGGATATGGTGAAATTGTAACCTTCCTCATTGGGATTGTTAAACGGTGCAGTCACTTTGGAAAACCTCTGGCAGTTTCTCAAAATTAAACATACAGTTTTCATTTGACCAACAATTCCTCTCCTAGGAATATATTGAAGAGAAATGGAAATATATGACCCGACAAAAATTTGCACGTGAATATTTATATTATCATTATTCATAATAACCAAAAGGTGGAAATAACCTTAATGTCCATCAACTGATAAATGGAGAAACAAAATGTAGTCTATCCATACAATGGAATATTACCAGTCAATAGAATGAAACAAAGTCCTGATATATGCCACAACATGAATGGCACTTGAAAACATTATGCTAAGTGAAAAAGCGAGCTACAAAACGACCATAGATTGTATGAATCGATTTATCCAAAATAGCTAGAATAGGCAAAGCTGTAGAGGGAGAAATTTGATTATTGGTTAAGGGCTGAGTGGTAGTTAGGAGGGAGGGAAATGGTGGAACGAGTGTTAATGGGTGCAGAGTTTGTTTTAGAAGGGGTGAAATGTTCTAAAATTAAATTGTGGCTAGGATTGCACAACTTTGTGAATACGTTGAGTATACTCAACATTGAGTAACTTTAAATGGGCAAATTTTATAGCTTGGAAATTATATCTAAATGAAGTTGTTTAGTTATAAAAATAATAGCAACACACTGGGCCCATGATAAACTCTCAATCATTATAAAAAGACCAGAAATGTACACTTTACTGTGGAAGGACTATATGGGGTTTATCACATATAAGCTTATCAAATCCCTTGAGCTAGGTACTATTATATTATTATCCTTAGTTTACAGATGAGGAAACTGAGACTGAGTTTATGGAACTAGCTCATGATCACATAGCTACAGCAGAGCAGGTACCGGACCCCATCTCTCTGACTTCAGGTCCCAAGCCCTCGAGTTTTCCATAGACCATGTGCCCCTCTAAATATAAAGTGACCATACCTTATTGAGTGGGTCCAATTCAGGCCTCAGAGGCTGTATGTGTGAACTCTAGCTCAGCTGCAGAAGAGTTTGTATGGCTCTTGGAGACTCAGGGAAGAGGTGGTCTAGCGGAACACTGAACTGGGAGTGCGAACTATCTGTTGAAGAGGCCTCTAGTCTCAGGCATTGTCCGCAGGTCTGGGCCATGCATCAGGTACTAACTACCTACGAGACAGCTGAACAATAAATGCAATCAGCCTGGCAATAAATTGCCATCAGAGGTGGCTCCCAGGGGCATGTCCAACAAGCAGATGGTGAGTCGTCACAGACTAGGGCCAGGTCTAACAGTGGCTTACTCCCTGCAAGGTGGAAATGCCTCTCAACCAGACTTGTCAAGGCACAGGTAATGTATAGTCCACCACTCGTGTTGTGATTTCCAGATCAGAGGAGCAGCACGGGGATGTGCAGAAGAGAAAATGTACCTGGAAAAGCCAAATCCCCTCCAACCTGAAGGTTGGAAGTGCCAGCAGCACCAGGTGCGGTCAGTTGATGGCTGGGACAGCACGTCTCCCAGATTGCAAATCTGCTATAAATTGCTTATCAGCTCACCCCAGGGAGAGCTATCCCTCTGTACTCAGCCACTCAGAAGACTGACTTTAAAAAAATGCTTGCAAAGAACAGGATGGTGATCCAACTGGAACTATGTTCCAAAATAAATGCAGTTCACATATATATGACATATATAATATAAAATATGTATATATATACATGTATATACACATACATATATACACATATATAAATATTTACACGAGTGTGTGTGTATATATGTGTGTGTGTGTGTATATGTATATATATACACAGAGTCAGCACAACACGGACTCAAGCAGCTATTTCTATCACTTGGCCTTGCTGTATTCTACAGTCCGATGATCATTACTAGTCCTAATGAAGACCTAGAGGCCATTCAAGAAGCTCATGTTCTTTCTGAATCATCAACAAAAAGAGACTGTTAGGTTCCGTCTAGCTTTAGTACTCTGTACATGTTGCTGAGTTTTAACTACATGAAAATTGGTAAGCCATGTATGGGATATATATATATATATATTATATATATATAATATATATATATATTAGCGATTAACATGAATATTCAGTTCATTAGACCAAACTGTTTTTTAACCACGTTAGAGAATGTAGAGTGAGTTCCTCCAACTGTGGCCCCAGTTAGGGCTCCCAAAGCCTTTTTTCCTGTATTCCTCCAGGATACAGGGAGCTCAAGGATGGAGAGAGATGGCAGTTGCCTCTGGATTTCCCACCAACTTAGTACAGACGGAAAACTGGCTTTTGTCTCAGTCTTTCCCTAAGCTGTGTCCTCTAGCCTGGTGCTGTTTGTTGTGTCAGCTGAGTATCCCCTCTATGAATGCAAAGGTAATTACTGCACTGGTATTACCCCTTTAGTTGTCTGCTGTACCGCCCCCGCCTCCCACCGGCCCAGAGTGTAAGCTCTATGAAGGCAAGGACCAGGTCTGTTATTCATGGCTCTATCCGCAGTGCCCGGCCCATAACGAGTACTTGAGAAACAGTCATTGAAAGGGGCCTCCCTGCTGGCGCAAGGGCTTAAACACAGCTCTGTGAAGCTATCCACAGCCTCTGCAGCACAAGTTTGATCCCTGGCCGGCCTGGTAGCTACCCACATGGCACAGCGGACCTCTCCTGTGTCGCCCACTGCTCCCTTCAGCAGTGTTTTCAGTCAGTCTGCCTGTTCTGTTCCCTGCTCTGTCTCTGGTGAATCCTCTCACCCCCCCACCCCACCCCTCTGGCCTACATCCCAGCTTTTGTATGCATAAATAAATAAATCTTTTTTTAAAAAAAAACCATGGAGCGAATGAGCAAAATAACTACTTGAGGAAACTACTGATAAAGCCTAAGAGGTCATCCCTTCCCTTCCACGACGTCATTTTCCATTTTTCTGGATCTTAAAGAAGAGGTGAAGCTTTCTCCTTTCCAGTTACTGGTATAACAACATCCTGTGGGCCCAGTTGGCTGAGCATCGAGCTGGGCTAGCTGGCAGCCAGAAGCTGCTGTGGAACAAGAACAGAGAGTGGGCCAGAGATCACGCCCTGTGTGGGCCGGAGCTTTGGCCGCTGAGGGAAAAGCCTAGATGAGATTGGCAGGATGCCTGCTCAGCAGCGGGACTTCTGTTCTGGGATGAAAATTGGGGCTGATAGAGGAAACAGATTTCAACTTTGTACCAGAAACTGGTGGCCCTGTACTGTAACTTGGGTGGAGAGCTCCGTGGGTGCTGCTAACGGCCCCTCTTTCCTTTCCTTGGGGCTGCAGGATAAGATGTGCACACCAACCCTTGGGAGGCAGAGCGGTGAGGCTCACCCTGTCCCACCTGGCAAGGACACTCCGTGGCTGCTATTGACTTTGCATCCAATAGCCCAGAAGGTCCTGGGCACAGGCATGGACTGAAGCCCCTGCGGAGGTGAAGCATTACGAAGAGTGGGGAAACAATGGTGGTCCATTTGGTTTTTGTATGGACAGAGAGGGCCGGTGCTAGAGGCGGTCTGAGCCCCGAACACTGCAGGCTAAGGGGGCTCTCAGGAATCAGGGAGGGGCTCTAAATCAAGCTCAGCATTTATACAAGCCACCTTCCTTAGATTCCTTTTCAAGTGAATCTAATGAAATTGACTTGCCTTTGGAAAAGTGACAGAGATGCAACATGCAATGTGTTCAGGGAGACAGACAGGACACACCTGTTTCCTCCCTCAGTTGGTACACCAGCCCCACAGCAAGGGCGATACTTAAGGACAGCACTGGCCAGGGTGCTGAAGGAATGAAAGAAACCCTTTGGCAGTAAGGATGGACTACAGTGCCACTTCCCCAGAGTCTTCTGAAAGTGGATGCCCTGCCCCCACCCCATGACCCTCACTTCCACATCTGGTCCTGGGCTGGTTTCTGGCTCTTCTCTCTACCTTCCTCTTTCCCTCCCTCCCTCTGTATCCTGCTCAGTAAGAGGTATAATTTACTTGGGTATGATCACAGAGAGGTGACCCTGGCCATGCTAATGCTGCTTTGCCATCATCTGGCTACACATTGGTTTGACAGCACACTTTGGAGCCCTTCACCTGGAGACATAGGATGGCTCGGCCCCCCTGGATCCTTATTCGTGATCAGTTCCTTTGCTTCTCTCTGTGGGGCCCCCATCATGTGACTTAGGGCCACTAATGCTTTCCCAAATCTGTGTTTGGTGGATTCCTTCTAATTCCTGTGCACAATGTGGTGAGAGATCAACATGATACTGGTGATAAACAGACAAAGAAGTTAAGAGGGTGGTGGATGAGGGCACAGGGTCCTGTAGGAGTTGGGTCATCAGTAGTGTCCCTATTCTAGAACTTCTTCATCTAGATCAGGTGTGACCATGTTGCAATCCCAGATAGTCTTGAGAAGAGAAGAAATAGTCAAGTGGCGAGGCAAGTGCACGGAGTCTTCAGCATAGAACAAGGCAGCTACTGGGTGTTCTCAGCCCTGCCCATGATGATTGGAGTCCCAGCATGGGGCGGGCGGGAGAGCACTTGTGTGTCCCTAAGCTTTATGCCTAATATGGGGAGTACCCCTGGGATCTCCCCCTTGTTCTCTCACTTTGGTTCGAGGCAGCAGTAAATGGACTGGGATGGCTCTCCCAAGGCCCTGTTTGTGTCATCACCAGGACAGAGCCAATGGGTGGCTGCAGGGAGTTGCCTAACTGGGAAGCCTTCTGTTTGGGGGCAACATTTGACTTTGTCCTTAGTGAAGGCCCCCTCCTATCTCTAAGCCTCCTATTGGACTGTACTCTGGGCCTGCATGGCCTTTCCTGCCCCAGCCTTCCACAGCCTCTTACTGAAGATATATGAAAGAAAGGTTTTGTGTTTATTTTCAACTCCACTTCAACTAAGTCTGAACACACTTGCATCTCTCCTAGATCAATGTACCTCTAAAGTCTTACCTTAGAGCCAATGTGATCCTTTAATTGGTTCTATTCTATTGCTTGCTTGCTATTTTTATTTTCATCTTTCATTTGTTCACTGACTCAATCACAATGTGTTGTCACAGGTCTCCTCTGTGGGACAGGCCCATCTGAAGGCCTGCTGCCTTTCCCACGGGTTTGGACAGGTAAGTTTTGTTGTGGTCTAGCACCAGCTCCTGGTAAACTAGGCCCTGGAAGAAGGGGATGAGGACTAAAGCAGCAGAGTTCCTCCCTCCAAGTCTCCAGGCTCTAAAGGGCCTCTGACACACCAAAAACCGAGGCTGAGCCCTACCTGCCTTGATCATTGGAGGTGGAAGAGGCTGGCTGGTGGGCCTGGAGAAGACCATCTTCCTGGAATCCAGCAGGAGGCGGCAGTACCCAGCAATCAGGCAGGCAAAGTTGGTGGCTTCCGGCCACTCCATCAACAGCACCAGAGGCTGGAGGGGATGGGAAGAAACATGAGGACACAGGAAGGAGGGAAGCAGGTGCATTTCCAGGAGGGTGAAAGTGAAAAGATGACTTGCATAGTAAAGGAGTTACTCTTCTAAACCAAACATAGGCACGTGGCCTGACAAGGAATTTCCTTCTGATTTGAGAATTTATTTATAGTAAACTCTTACCCAGGTATCAAAACTAAATCAACCTTTAATTACAGATTTAATGAACCATCTTTACTGAAAAAGTCTAAAATTACCTAACATCACTTGACTGCTATGTGGCTGTGTTTGTGTTTGTCAGGTTTCAGCAGGTGTAGGGGCCAGCTGGTTGAACCCCAAAATTTAGGCTAAACTAGGGAATGCCCTTGAGGAGTGCCTGGAGCATACAAACTATCTCCTGCTCATTTCCATAACTCCTCACAACATCCAGAACAGCTCCCCAGACACGGGTGACACATGCAATCAAACAGAATTCTGGGTTGATCTTTCTGGTCTGTGGCCCTGCTCAGGCCTCTTGCTCTCTCTCTTTCCTCTATTTCCTCAAGTGTCCATGTGGCATTCATTGGTGCTCTTTAAGAGTTCCTTGGCCAGATACATGTGTGAAGCAATGGGTTAAACAAAGCTTGCAGCAATTTGCACTTGTGGGAACGCACAGACCTTTTCATATACAAACGTGCACTGTGAAAATCTAAGAGGGCGGCTTTAGTATTCCAACTTTTCCAAAATATTTGACCAAAAAAGTCTATTTTCATATAGAATATCTCACAGTAGTGGGACTCTCATTTTTAAAAACCAATTTTGGGAAGTACTAGCATACTCTATTGACTTGTGTTCCTAACCCTAAATCAAATTTATCCTGGGGTTACCTGATTGACTGCTTCAGAGACTTGGAACTAAAATATGGGGAAAAAAATTAGCACATTTTGAGGAAACCTTCTCAGTGTCTGTACTATATTTTTAAAAGTGTGGTTTATACTAGAAGGGAGGGGAAGGTGAATGTTTGTACCAAGGCGGAGTGGGGGGCATTGGTTATGGTAAAGGCTGTGGGTGCCGTGGTGGTGGGTGTGGTATGGTAACATACATCTGAGGAAGTATAAACCTATTCCCCTAGATCATAAAGAGTGTTGAAGCCAATGTTACCTCAATAAATAAATACTGCTGAGGTTTTTAAGAAACAAACAAACAGGGCCTCCCTGGTGGCGCAAGGGGTTAAGACTCAACCTATGAAGCTATCCGCAGCCACCGCAGCATGAGTTCAATCCCCGGTCAGCCAGGGAGCTACCCCCATGGCACAGCAGACTTCTCCTGACTTGCCTGCTGCTCCCCTCAGCAGTGTATTTCAGTCAGTCTGCCTGTTCTGTTCCCCACTCTGTCTCTGGTGAATCCTCTCACCCCCTGCACCTCTGGCCTGCACCCCAGTTCTGTATGCATAAAGAAAATCTTAAAAAAAAAATAAAAAAGAAACAAACAAAATAAAAGCATAGCTTGAAGATAAGTGTTGGTCACTGAAGTCATCAATGGGAGCCTCCTCCCAGGGATAGAAGCAGCCTTCAGATAGAGTTCAGTGAAGACTGGCTGAATGGGGAGCCCTGGAACTGAGGGTCACCTTGCCGTTTTGGGGTTCTCAGACCAGGCATGAAGAGCTGAGAGAATGAAGAGGAGGGAGTGAGTCCTTCTCCGAGCAGTGAGGAAGCTACTTCATGGTGCAGCTGAGAGGAGGCTAGGGCAGTAAAAGGAAGGGACATCGTGAAGATCTGATTGAACTTGCCACCAATTCTATCAGCGTTCTATGACTGGATGGTTACCTTGGGAACAATTCTAAATCCAAACCAACTCAGCTTTTAGCTAAAGGTGCCCCAGTTTCCTTTGCTATCTCCCCAAACCCCAACATAATAGTTGAGTTGAATAGTTTGTAGTTCATATAGATCAGAGATGGACAAACATTTTTAGTAAAGGGCTCGATAGTAAATATTTTAGGCCCGTGCGTCATAAAGACTGTTACAACTAGGCCACATAGGGTAAAGTCAGCCATAGATTAACCTGGAAGCTAAATGCATGGATATGATGGTATTCGATTAAAATTTTATGTACAGAAACAGGTATGGGATCAAGTTTCAGACCCCAGACTTTGCCATCTGATCCAGAAGTGAAGTCTCTTGTGAGCTAAATACAATAGTTTATATCCTTTTTCACGCCTCTCAGCTTGTTTTACTTGCCAACAGTAATCCCCCTCCTCTCCGGAAATTTTTCTCTTGGCTTCTGTTTCTGTGAGGTGACCCTGTGATCTGGTTCTGTAAGCTCTCACCATCTCCATCTTCCTTTCACAGGCTCCTCCTGCACAACTTCCCCCCCACCCCCATACATGCTCCGGGCTCTGTCCTCAACCCCAGGTTCTTCTCTGCTAAGGCATCGACTTTCACCTCTCTGCTGGGGATTCCATAATCTTCACTTTAATTCCCTCTTGAACTCTTTACCTATTTCAGAACTCATACCGTGCTGTGTCTATAGCACACAATCTGGAGCTGGATCAAGTCCTGTCTTGAATAATCGTTTAATAGTTACTGTATATGCAAAAAAAAAAAACCCCAATTACTGTATATGCAATCACACTGCCTGTCTTTGTAAGGCATCTGGATTCTGCCCCACAGGCCATGAGCTAGCGATGCCCTATGGCGCTCACACCATACCATGAGGAAGAACAGGAACCTCCGTACCCGAGTGAGAAAGGGAGCGAGGATGAGATGCCACCTTTGGTCATCATTAGGATGGGGCAGAGGAGGTATTTACACCTCCAGTTAATGGGTGCTTCTGTCACAACGGAATGGTCAAATTTGTGTATAACAAAGTAGGAACAGAAGGGGAATGGAAGGGGGGAAAAGTCAGATACCCCTTTCTGCCTCACCTTCTGTCACTAACGGCAGGAGGATACCTGTAGGTCTGTGCGTGGATAGCTGCCACCACCATGAGGGCCCGAGGTGTGCCAGGCTTGCCTCAGGATCTTTCATAGATATCATAGTGATCCCGGCTGCCATTGCTTTATCTCAGAACCTCATCATCTTCCTCCAAGACCAAAACTTCTTGGGTGTATGTGAATGGGTGACAAGTGTCCTGAGACACTGAGTACCTCAGCTGCTGTGTCCTGTTGCCTCTGCCTACAAGCTGCCTCCTTTTTGATATACAAATTGTGGCATTTGCTTATGATAAAGAAAAGGAGGGGACACACTAACCTCAGCACCTCCAGTAGCCTCCTGATTGGTCTCCCTGCCTCCAGTTTCAACTCACTTCATCTCCATCTTGCTACCAAAGGACCTTTCTAAAACACGACTTTTCCTGTCATGAAATATCTTCAATAGCTCATCACCTCAAACCCAACTGCCTTCCAATATCACACAAAGCCCTTCAGGACCTGGACCCAGTCTTCTGTCCCAACCATATCTCCTGCTAGCTCTGCCTCCTCCAAACACTGCCCCTTGCCTTACGCTCCAGCAATGACACATCATCCCCATTCTGCCAGAGATATTATGTTCTCTACCCTGCCATACCCTAACCTATGCTCTTCCCTCTGGCTGAAATGTCCCTGCACCCCACTCTGCCCACTCAGCAAGCTGCCACACACTTGCGAGGTAGCTCCTGGATAGCTCACTCACTGAGAGAGGCATGCATTAACCCCAGAACACGGCCAACACAGCTCCTGCTCTCATGGAGCTTGTAATCTAGTCTAGAATAAAACGTAGAGTCATCAAAACATAGATTGTCCTTAACTGGAATGTGGGTGGTGGTTGTGAAATGTGTGCATGGGTGACTCATTTGGTTTCTGAAACTAGAGAGAGCTTCGAGGGAATGGTGTTGGCTGACAAATACAATGAGGGACCATTTGACCAAAGTACAGGGTGACTGGCTGTCTGGCTGATGCACAGATGGCTGGACTAGCTGGCTGCAGGGCAGTCTGACTGTCTGATGTCCTGGATGAAAAGCTGGCTGTAGGACAGGCAGAACGTCCAACAGCCTGACATTCTAATCTGTTGGTTAGAGCTGCCTGCCTGGCTGTTCGGCTGGTGAATGTATGGTTTGGAGCTTGAGTGACTAATGTCTGCATTCACTCAGTTTCCCCTTTTATTCTTACCCAAATATGGCCTGAGGTCAGTAATAAAGCAGCACAGAAGCAAAATCCTGTGCACAGAGAGGGCCAATGATAACCCCAGCTGGCTCAGCACAGCACACAGGAGCTTTTCCTTTGCACCCCCCACACAGTCAACTAATTGGGCCCCAGCACGGGCCAAATACAGCTTGCAAAAGGAGCACAGATGTGCTTTCTCCCAGCAGGGGTAAAAATCAAATCAGAGGCAGGCAAGCAAAGAGGTTGGATAGGTTTTCTTAGAAATCTTCAAAAACATTTTATTTTAAATAGGATTTTAATGATCATGACGTCTAATGTAATGCTTGTCCCTACAGAAAGCACTAGAGCAATAAAACTCAAACACGAAAATAGGAGACACACTGGGCCACAAGAGATCCCTTGGGACATTCCCATGATGGTTTCTCCCCACTCCGTGTGCTTCTGTGGTAATGGGGTATGGTAATGACCCAGTGGTGTTGCAGCACCAGACTGGTGTCTCTTGGAAAACAGATATTTGAATATTACCACATGTTCTCTCCTCTAAGAGCAAGTAAGCTGAGGGAAAACTGTGAATACGCTCAGGCCATCTTCACATGGAAAAGGAGAATGGAGTTGGAAGCACAGCCAGCCCTAAGTAGGGACAACAGGATCAATTTGACACACGCCAGTCCACCTCCTCCCCAGAGTGTTCTGGGAGTTTGAAGGCACCCCACACTTTGGGATGACAACTAGGGAATGGAGGGGCCCTAGGGTCGTCTCAGCTCATTCTATACATCCCTAAAAACAAGAAAAAGATAGAAATCCAGGGGTCTTCAGGAGCAAGGGGGCAAGCCTCCACAGCATTGGGAAAGACTGCTTGGGCCTAATTAGGGGGCAGGGCAGAATATCACTTTAAGGCAGTGGTTCATAGGCCCAGTACATTATTAGAATCCCCTGAGAAATGAAAAACTTGTCTACTCCAGTCTCACCCCCTCACACTCTGGTGTAAATGGTCTGAGAGGAAAGGCCAGGCAGGCTGTGGTTTTTAAATCTCCATACTAATGTGCAGTCAGAGCTGAGAGCTACTGTTTTAAGTGAATAATCTTAGTTTTGCTGAATCCTTCTAGAATATTCCCAGATCAAAGCGGCTTATCTTGGGGGAAATGGGCCAAATCTGCTTTCTAAATTCTATGTTCCTTGTTAGGGAAATTTCGTCTTTTTTTAATGTTCCCTATGCAGCAGCTTGCCAGTAAGCATTTAACGACCAGATCTCTGAAGTCCTGATTTTGTAGCATTTGTCAACTCCTCTGGGTGGAGTTTGTCACTGACACTAAAGATAGAATCCCTCCGAGCCCAGGAAGCCATTCTCTTGTAGGGAGTGTCCCAGACCCCGTCCTCCACAATCCATCCCTTCGATTGTTCACATCTATTAGAGAAAGGCACTGCACAGTAACCACAGACACTACTAACATAAAATACCTCCAGGAAGCTTCCTTTAACCCTAGTCAGAATTAATTTTGCTCTCTGTACTCACGACTGGTACCTCTCCTATGGTTCCTCCTTTGGTATGCGACATATTCATCTACTTCTTTCTCTCCTACAAGCTAGTAAGCTTGAGGGCAGGAGACAAGCTCCCCACCCCCATCTTTGTCTCTCCCACCTCAAATGGGAATCTGCATCTTTTTTTCCCCACAATCTTTCTCTTTTCTTCCCACTGCTGTATCATTGATCCTGCCTCTGCTGAATATCTCCCTATCCGCTTCATAAGGTACTGACTTAGAACTAGCAAGCACCCGATTACAGATGAATCTGATTTCGCATAACAAAATTTGGGTATGAGCAGAACACTTATTCATCAAGTCATATCTTAAGGTGGTGTATGAGAGCTTCCTGCTTGACCAAATCTGATGATACATTAGTTTTTGGTTACTTTTGCAACAAATTACCACAAACTTAGTGGCTTAAACAATACATATTTATTTTCTTACAGTTCTGGAGGTCTGAATTCTGATATGAGTCTCTCACCGGCCCAGTGGGGTTAAAAATCAAGGGGATGCAGCGCTGTGTGCCTTCTGGGGCTTTTGCTCTAGGGGAGAATGAATTTTCTTGCCTTTTGAGCTTCCGCAGGCTGCTGCATACCTTGGCTCGTGGCCCCTTCCTCCATCTTCAAGGCTGAGTCCTTCTCACATGATATATTGACCTTCTTTCTGCCTTCCTCCTCCACTTATAAGGACCCTTGTGATTACATGAGCCCACCTGGATCATCCAGGTTAATCTCCCTATTTTAAGATCAGATGATTTGTAATTGTAATTCCACCTGCAACTTTAATTTCCTCTTGCCATATAACACCATATTAACAGGATCTAGAGAGTAGGACATAGGCATCTTTGGACCAGTGGTGGGCATGATTCTGCCCACCACAATGAGAAATCTCTTCACAGGTAGAAACACTGAAGCATAAAGTGGACAACCACTGTGGTTTTTCACATACATTTAATCGGTTGCTTCAAGTAAGGCAGACCTGAACTATCCACCACTGGATGGGGGCATCATCCACATAACCAAATTGCTGTTTCCTACTCAGTGAAGTGCAGCTTTCCTCTTGCCCTCCCCTTCCCCATCACCAATATGATCTCCCATTTATTCCATACTGTAGTCTCTCACCTTTCTACGCACCCGAGAGGTGAACCTCTGGGTGTTGTGTGCATAGCACTGTTCTTCAGTGCACTCGGGATACAGGCAGCAGCCCACAAGGCTTAGGTATGGCAAGACATGTGCTTTGTACGTGCAAGGGGGATGTGTGTGGGGACATGGCGTGCACATTCAATGATTCCCCCACACACTTCACATTCACTCTGACTCTTTCATCACCACTGCTGTCTCTCCGGCTCAGGCCCTGCCTTATCAATTCACTCCTGCACCAGCACCATGCTCCTCTCACTAATCTCCCTGGCTTCCCAGTAGTCTTGCTCCATCCACCTTGCACACGGGTCCAAGTTAGCTTTCCTTCTGTCACTGCTGTCCTGACAGGCCTTCAGCGGATTCCCACTATTCTATCACACTGAACCTTAACCTCTTGGACCAGCCTTTGAAACTTTCAACTAGTTTGCTTCGCCCACCCCCAGTCTCTCCAAGCCCCTTCTTCATTCTTCCCTCCAGTCAGGCAAATGATGTGTATCAGCCTGCACATATGGTTTGCTTTCTTCCATGCTTGTTCTCTGCCTGTGAACACATCCCACTTCTCTCTGCTAATCTGTGCCTACCACTTCAGGATCCAGATTAAAAGACTCTTGTGGGAAGCCAGTTCTGGTTAACCCCTTCCTGTCCTTTTGTTCCATATTCTATACCAGATTTACCTACAAAATTTACTTCATATTCACTTTTCTTCATTGCTGTTTTGCTTTTAAAGATATAATAGCTCTCAATTTTTTAGTACTTACTATGTGTCAGGCAGTGCGCAAACACATTTTACATAGATTTTCTCATTTAACCCTGGAAAACAACCTTTTGAGTCAGGCACTACATTTTGCAGTTGAAATCAGTGTCGGAGACCTTAAGACACTTTTTCAAGGCCACACAGCTAGGAAGTGGCATTGCTGGGATTTGGTTCTGGTCTGATCCCAGAGCTCCATGCATGCCCTGATGTGTTATTGAGGTCGGTCACATGTCTTTGTGAGTCTAGTTTCCACAATAAGAGTGTAGCCCCTCCACAGCAGTATTCGTGCCCATAACTATGGCTAGATTGCGCCTCAAAAATGAGGATGGTGCTCCTTACTCACCCCACTCCCAGATGTCTGGTCTGAGAGATGAGTGGTTTTCAAACCTGGCTTACTACAGAATCACCTGGGGAACTGAGAAAGAAAGAAATCCTGATGCTCAGGATCCCCACTTCAGTCGATTTAATCACATTCTTTGGGAGGAGGAGCCAGGCCTCTGTGTATTTTAAAAGCTCTCAAGGAAATTCTATTGTGCAGCCAATGTTGAAAATCACTTGTAGGCATAGAAAGTGACTTAGTTGGAGAGCTGTATCTCTGTTTTAAACTTCATTTTGCAAGAAGCCACATCTCCCCTGTATCTTGACCTTCCTCTCCCTTCCCTACCCGTCCTTTTGGCTTTTTACCCAACAACATCTGAGTAGGGCAGCGATCATTGGTTAAGGAAGTGGCCACAAGCCAATTAAGCATCAGCTCTGAGCATGTTCCTAAGCCAATGGGAATCCTGTGACTCACTGGTGGAAAGATTAACATATTAAAGCTCTCTGGGCTTCACAAAGACAAAAATAAAGTAAATAATTTGCTCTTCTAGAAACAGCAAACATTCCACCTCTTAATCTGCTAACAATATCTCCCCGTGGGAAATCCTTTAAGAAAGGAAAGTTGTACCTCCTCGAACAGCCTCTGCCAGTTGGCAGGCCAGCCTCCCAGCCACCCCCACTCCCCGCCCCCACTGGTAACTAAGTATTCAAACAGGAGAGTGGTGGAGGGGGTGGCTGATCATGGCTGCCAGACTCTGCACAGGTGACAGCTGCTTGCCAGTCTGAAGGAGCCAATCTAGGGCAAAGGTTCTAAGGTTCGGGAATAGCTGAATCGGAGGAGTAAAATGGGGACTAGGTTCTGCCAGTTCCCCATCATCCCAGGCCCCTTGATCCTCATCTCCATGATTCCAAGCATGCATGCCTATGGTGGGCAGGGGTCCCCAACTGGTGCGTTCATATCACTTTGGCCCCTGTGGGGTGGCAGCCAGGTAGGGCCTGGGGTGGCTGAAGTGTCTGGGGCTGGTTCATTTACCCCAATGATCCACATGAATGTGATATTCTATGCATGCTACGGCACGAGAAAGATTGGGAAGTGATGGCCGAGGGCTACCTCCATGCTGTTCAATTCCCCTGCCCTCTGCTGAAGACCAGTTGATGGGACATTTCCCACTTCTAATCCTCCCCTTGCACTGGTTCAAACAGGTTTAAACTCCCTCAGATTGACTTCTTCCTCTGGACCCAAGGTCTCTCCCTAGAGAAAAGCATCCCCTTAAAGCCGGATTACCTTGGCATCCATGATGCTGGTCTCCACCCGGGCCACGCCCTGGTTCTCCCGGAACAGCTGGATCTTGCTGATCTTGCTGAACTCGGACAGCACAGTGGTGAGGTTGGTTTTGAGGTCAATAACATGGCTGATGCCGTGACGGGGTCCCACCAGAAGAGTGGTGGCCGACTGCTTCTCATCCTGGTACCCAAGTGTGGCAGGCATTCACAGCAGGAAGGGCAGAGGAGGTGGGAAGAGGAGGCAGGAGGAGGAAATAGAGAATAGGCATTGAACTGGATCTGTCGAGAGGTCTGGAAACATCTGGGGCTCAATGCCAGGGCGGGAGACAACCTCAAGGGAAATTGGTCCGGGAACCCCATTCCCTGAGTAGTGCCCTGGATCATCATCATCATCAGTCTGAGGGGACACCACAGCCTCAGCAGCTGGTTGAGTGAAGTGGGCAGCAGCAGATTTCACTCTAGCAAAAGCATGAAGTAGGTGAGCTTGGTTTGGGTACCTTCACAGCACCCTCTTTCTCTTGAGCCTCAGGGACATGCCATTTGTTGCTATAGGCCATTCAAGGCCCCCACCTAGTGCTTTGCCTGAACGGGTGGTATTCTGTGTTTGGTCTTTACCACCTGCACCCCTTCACCAATACCACTCAAACTTGTACTTTTCACCCAGTGCCAAAAGCTATACTGACAAAGTAACTCAGCCTAAGGTGGTAAGGTTGATTAGGAACTTAATGGGCTATTTTCCACCCTAAGAAGATATTTACCCTGTAAAAGGTACTTTAGCAGTCCCAGACAAAGGGATGGCCTAGAAAAATCTCAGCAGTGCCAGGGGTTGTGCCACTGCTGATCCTCAAATCCCAGTATGTAAAAGGCTACCTCTGTCCTGACGGACTGGATTCCCTTAAGTGGGCCTGACAGGTTCTTTGGAGCCATGGAGTCTGAAGCCTCTGCAGGCCCATTCCCTGTCATTAGCATCAGCCTGAGGAATCTCTTCCATCTGTTCTAGACACTTTGATAAGCGGCTTTTGGTCAGTGTGGCCCACAGCCTGAGAAGCACCTGGATCCAGTCAGCAAGATGATTTGCATTTCCTTTCACCGTGGCTCACTAGGGTAAGCATGCCTGGAGCACAGTCTTGGGGGAGCAGCTGGGCCCCACCAGAAAGGGGTATGGCTGCAAGAGAGGCCCGGGCAGCCAGGTGGAAGTGTACAGTGGGGGGGGGTATGGGGAAGGGCAATGAAGTAGAGCTAGGGTTGACAAACTCTGGCCCTCCATAGGTTTCTGTGAGGCCCACATACTAAGAATGTTTTAACATTTGTAAATGGTTGGGAAAAAATTCAAAAGAACCATGTTTTGTGACACGTGAAAATCACATGAAATTCAAATTTCGGCGTTCATAAATAAAAAGATATTGGAACACAGCCACACTTATTTGTTTAAGCATTGTCTCCAGCTGCCTGCGTGTGACAATGGTAGGGTTGAGTGGTTGAAACAGAGATCTGCGTGGCCCGCCTGCAAAGCCTAACATGTTTACCACCTGGGCCTTGAGGGGAAAAAGTTTGCTGACCCTTGAAATAGGGGAAGGGGGACACAAAAGAGTCATGAAGGAGGACTGAAAACAAATGTTGCCTCCTTTACCATTTTGCCAGAAGCAGACCAGAGCACCATGGGCTGGGTGAGGGAGAAGAAGGGGAAAGAGGAATGGAAGCCTCCAGAAAAATGCTGGCCGAGAAAGCCACCCTAAAGCTGTAATGGAGTCCCTCCTGCCCTCCCAAACCCAAGGACAAACACCCACAAAGGACTGCCCCCCGCCCCAACACTGCCCTCACTGACCAGGCCCACAGTGTTGAACAAAACGCCTGTGAAGGTCGGAAGTTCATTCAGAATTCGAAGATACTGGAGCTTTGCCTGAATGGCGGAGCCCTGTGGAAACAACCCATCCAGAAATATGAGATGCCTGAAGTGCACCAGAGAGCAAACCCACATTCTCAGGAAGGAGTTGCAACGTCTTAGTCGGACTAGTCAGCAAGCCACAGTGTGGGTGTATGAGGCGACCCTCAGAAAAACTGCAGGAAGCTTACAATTTGGACAGCTCTTGCCTTTCACATCCCATCTTCCTTTCTAAACCCTTCTCCGACCTCTAGATCCTTGTTCCGTAAATATCCAGTTTACTCATTTTGTTCTTGATACAATTCCAATACTTTTCCCCGTCGCTGACACCCCAGCCCAGCTATACTTCTCTCCTGAGATCTTCTGTAGCCACTTGTGTAGCTACTTCTAGGTACTGGCCGTTGAGTCCCATTCAATACTTTTAATCCTGGGTACCCCTGAGTCCCAAACCTGCCCTTCTCTAGTATTCCCCTCATAGAAAAGTCCCCAGCAGTGGTACCGCCATTTCTGGGCTTTTGAGCCAGAAACCTACGAGTCACAGTGGTGTCCCACTCATCTCACTTGATAGAATCACCATCTTGATTCTATCTGCCAACTCCCCCTCCAACCTACCCACCCCCTTCTCTAGCCCCACGGTCATTGCCTCAATGTCTCCCACCTGTGTCAGGATGGCAGTCAAGTCACCTCCCTTACTGACACTCCTTTCTCTCAACCCCTCTACACTGCTGTTAGAGGGAACACCCTAGAAGATAAATTTAATCATATCATATGCCTGCTTAAACCCTTCAATGGTGTCCTGCTATACTGAGGGATAAGGCACACCCCTTCCTTTGGATAGCAGAGTTGGCTCCTATCCACCTCTCTGGTGTCGTCTCTTGCTCCCCCACTCATAGCCCAGGTACATTCCTTGCACTCTCCGAACTTGCTTAGGCTGAACGATTCCCGTTTCTTTCCATGCACCATATTCTCTCATATTTCTGGCCTTTGCAAAGACGAGACTCCCTACCTGGAAAGTATCATCGAGACAAAGTCCTATCTGTCTGCCCTGCAAGACAGCTGCGGCAGGCAACTACCAATTCTGGGCCTTTCCCGCCTCCCTCTGGCTGGGCTGGGCCTTCCTCCTCCCTGCTTTCAGAGCAGCCACACCTGTCACACTGCCTTGTGTTTCCCCGTTTAGCCTGTGCCTGCTGGAGGGTGGCGACCAGGCTTTCTTCATCTTTGTACCTCCAACCTGAGACCTGGGGAACCTCAAAAATATATTTGCTGAAGAGCCGGTTGGGAGCACACATGCTCTCCGCTGGGAAGAAAACTATCTGATTAAATATGCACAGCAAGGTAGGGAGGGCTTAACTCTCTGGGGAAATTTGCATCTTAAAAGACAAGCTAGTTGGTAATGCAAGGAATCTGGAATGGGTGGAGACGAGGGGGGCAACCGTGTCCTGTGTCTACATCTGCATGCCGAAGCCAGTGTCTCTCACCACCCTTCTGCCTCCAGGGCGGAAAGCACAAGCAGAGTGAGCCTTATAAGCCTGAGAAGGGCCTGCAGGACTGGGGGAGCAGCAAGTGGGAGTCCCTCAGACGGTAAGGGGATGTGAGCCTTAGAATGTGCAGTGGAGCACAGCACAGTCCTGAGTTCATGGCCTGATGCCCAGTGACCCATTCTCTAGGTCAGGCCTTGTCCTGCTGGGCTGGGCTTTTATCTCCCAGAATCCCCTATACAGGGACTGATGGATGAATTAGAAAGTTAATGAGTGAGAGTGCAGTCATTTCCATGGAAAACATGTGTCTCCCCGGGATCCAGTGCTTTCCACACGGCAGGTGCTCTCACTAAATTGGTTAAAGCACCTGAGGATTTTCTCCTCCTGCATTTTGGCTCCTTTGTTTTGAGGACCCTAGGCTCACTTAGTGATTGGTTATTAGCTGTCCTCCTGTGGGGGTGTGGTGCTTGTGCTTAGATTTAGGGAAAGCCCTCTTCTACAATTAGCCCCCATATCTGGCCAAGTTGGATGTGTCCCTGAGTCAAAAACAGAGGGGAGGGTCCCTAGAAGACCAGACCTGCTGAGAAACCAGGCTCTCCCCCTCCCCCTTGGCTACTGGTGCCAGAGCAGGGTGCTCAGTGACTTATCCGGGTACCTTGGTGCCGCTGGAAGGATGTGTTTGGTGGGCCTTCAGTTGCTGAGAGAGAGATTTCCGGAGATTCTTTTCTTTGATGCCCTGCAGGAGGGAGGGGGGAAGAAAGGGTTCCAGGCCCCACTCCTTCCTAAAAGCAGAAGAAAAGTAAGAAATTAGAGAGCGAATCAAAGTGGAAAGAGAAAGGAAGATGGTAAAATGGAGTCTGGGAGAAAAAGAGAGAGGGATAGGACAGGAGAATTACACTGGCCACAGTTCCCTGGTAGAAGCTGTAGTTCATGGTCTAGGTGTAAGGAACTCCAATTCTCACTCCCATCCCAGGCCTATCTTCCTGAAAATTTCAGTACAACTCAACAACTGTATTTTCTCCCTATGCAGCTATTTACCCCCTTCTTGAAGGGCCCCGGCACAACTCACTCCACATTCTTGAGCGAGATCTTCTGACTAGGTCGAGTGGCTGAGACAGTGATATAGATGTGGAGAGCAGCTAGGCCCAAAAGCATCTCTGGCTTGGGGTCCATTCCAAAGCGTTCTCGGATAACATCATTTCGACTCTGTGAGAGAGTGCAGTGCAAACCCATCAGTTAAAGAAGACATAGCTTCCAACCCCATCTTCAGCCCCGATCTACTCCCTTGCCTCCCAGAAAGGAAACGTAGTGTCAGTGAGACACCCTAGATCAAGGGGAAAAGGAAGGCTCTGCCCTTGGAGAAGGGACAACAGAGGAACCTCGGGTCTCAGAGACACTAATAATTTCATTCAGCAGACAATGGATAACCTTCTCAGAGACAGGCACACAATGGCAAGGCACAAGGGGCAGAATGTCAAGGTCACTGCTGAGACATGCTGATGCTCTCTTTCCTCCTGCTGCAAGAGACCCTCCCGCCCCATATTTTCTTGGGGGCCTATGCTCAACCCCTCACTACACAGGACTCCTCTACTAGCTCAGATGGGAACAAAGGAAGAAAGACATTGGGAGGGGCTCTCCATCCAGCTCTGGTGTAGAAGCCTCGGGTAAAAAATGGATTCAGAGATGAGGTAGATATTCTGTTCCTTGGGGATTGCTATCCTATCCTAAAGGGGGTTCCCTCAAACTACTGGCCAAAGATCTGACAGTCCCCAAACCCTGAGCTCAAAATCCCAGCCATCAATGATTCCGTTTTGATTAGACCAGTTGTCATTTTGTCGAGGTAGAACCAGGATGAGCTAAGGGACTAGGGAGCCACAGTGGTATTACTACAGCGTAGGAGAGAGTGGAAAAGGAGAACTTCATAAACGATCGTGTATGTAGAAAATCCAATGGAATCTACACAAAATAAAAAACTACTACCATTAATGAGTTAGCAAGTTTACAGGATGTAAAATTATAAAAAAACCAATTGTAGGGCCTCCCTGGTGGCACAAGGGGTTAAGCACCGCACTATGAAGCAATCCACAGCCTCTGCAGCACGAGTTCAATCCCCAGCCGGCCAGGGAGAAACCCACATGGTGCAGCAGACCTCTCCTGATTCGCCGTTGCTCCCTCAGCAGTGTATTTCAGTCAGCCTGCCTGTCCTGTTCCCCACTCTGTCTCTGGTGGATCCTCTCACCCCCCACATCTTTGGCCTGTACCCCAGCTCTTCTATGCATAAATAAATAAATCTTAAAAAAAAAGCCAATTGTATTCCTACATGCTTGTAACAAACAATTAGAAATGGAAATTTAAAATCAAAACCATTCCCAATAGCATAAAAAAGGGGACAAATCTATCAAAATATTTCAAAGACTTGTACACTAAAAACTAGATAACATTGCTGAGAAAAAACTAAAGAAGACCAAAATAAATGTAGACACACACTGTGTTCATGGGTGGAAGACTCAATATTCTTAAGATGTCAATTCTCCCTAAATCAATCTACAGATTCAACACAATCCCAACCAGAATCACAGCAGATTTTTGGTAGAAACTTAAAAGCTAAAATTCACATGGTAATGCAAAAGACCTAGGCTAGCCAAAACAACTCTGAGAAAGAAGAACAAAGTTAGAGGAGAAACACTGCCTGATTTTAAGACTTATTATAAAGCTACTATAATTAAAAGAGTGTGAAGGTGGCATAAAGACAAACAAGTAGATCAATGGAATGGAATAAACAAATAGGCCCACACATATAGAAACTCATTTTTTTTTTACACAGATGCAAAAGCAATTCAGTGGAGAAAAGATAGGTTTTTCAAAAATGGTGCTGGGACAATTGGACAGTCATATAAAAAAAGGAACATTGATCAATAACTTGCACTACATATAAAAGTTAACTCAAAAAAATGAATCACAGACTTAAATGTAAAACCTAAAAAGATAAAAACTTTAGAAAAAAAGGGATAAAAGTCTTTATGATCTTGCGTTAGAGATCTTGTTAGAGATATGACACCACAGGCACAATCCATGAAAGAATAAATTGGCAAATTGGACTTCATCAAAATTCAAACTCTTGCTCTATGAGAGACACCATTTAGAGACTGAAAAGACAAGTCAGACACTGGGAGAAATAGTGCAAATAATATATCCAACAAACAACTAGCATCTAGAATGCTTAAAATTAAATAGTAAGAAGAGAAGCAACCCCAATTTAAAAAGTAGTCAGAAGACTTGAATAGATACTTCACCAAAAAAAGAAACACCTTGGGCCTCCCCGGTGGTGCAGCGGTTGAGCGCTGGGTTGCGAAGCTGCCCGCGGCCTCTGCGGCACCAGTTCGATCCCCAGCGGCTGCCCGGCCACCGGAGGAGGGTCCCGCATGGCGCGCAGACCTTTCCTGCCGCCCGCTGCTCCCCTCAGCAGTGTACTTCGGTCCTTCTGCCTGCTCTGCCTCCCGCTCTGGCTCTGGTGAATTCTCTCACCCTCCCTCACTTCTGACTGTACTCAGTGCATGTATAAACAAACAAACAAATAACTAAATAAAAAACATGCCTCTATATATATAAAAAAAAAGAAACACCTTGGCAAATTAGCACACAAGAAGATCTTCAATATCATTAGTCACTGAGAAATGCAAATGAAAACCACACTCAGATACCACTGCACACTGTTAGAATGACTGAAAAAAAATATTGACAATATCCAGAGTGGATGAGGCCATGAAGTATATCATACATGGCTGGTGGGAATGTAAAACTATACAGCTACTTTGGAAAAAAGCACTGAGATTTCTTTAAAAAAATAAATATAGGGCCTCCCTGGTGGTGCAAGAGGTTAATAAGCACAGCACTGTGAAACTACCCACAGCCTCTGAAGCATGAGTTTGATCCCCGGCCGGCCAGGGAGTACCCACATGGCGCAGCAGACCTCTCCTGTCTCTCGTGATGCTCCCCTCAGCAGTGTATTTTAGTCAGTCTGCCTGTTCTGTTACCCACTCTGTCTCTGGTGAATCCTTTCACCACCCCCTGCCCTGCACCTCTAGCCTGTACTCCAGTTCTTATATGCATAAATAAATAAATTTTAAAAAAGACTTGTCAATTTAAAAAAAATATTAAAGATAGATCTAACTTATGTTCAAATCATTCCATGCTTAGGTATTTACCCAAGAGAAAAAAAAAAGCATATGTTATACAAAGACTTGTACATAAATGTTCATAGAAGTTTTACCTGTAGTAGCCAAAACCCAGAAATAACACAAATGTCCATCAGCAGGTGAACTGATAAACAAATTTCGATAACTCCATACCGTGGAATACTACTCCACAATAAAAAAGAATAAACTACTATGGGGACTATAGGCAGTGCAATGGTATTGTGCATTTGAAAGTTGCTAAGAAAAGATGGCAAACATATTTATTGTGAAGGTCATTTTGCAATGCACAGAAATGTCAGTCATTATGTTGTTCATCTGAAACTACAATAATGGCATAAGTTGATCAAATTTCAATAAAAAGGGAATGAACTACTGATACACATTTTGTATGGATCTCAAAATTCTGAGTAAGAGAAGCCAAACCAAAATAAGTGCATTTACTGTTTGATTTCTCTTATATAATAAAACTCTAGAAGACAAAACTAATCTATGGTGACAGTAAGCAAGTTATTAGGTGCCTGGAGATGAGGGGGACAAATTATAAAGGTGCCTGAGGTGGGCATGTTAGATTTGTTCAACATCTTGATTGTGATGATGGTTTCATGGGCATAAACATGCCAAAACTTATCCAATTGTACACTTTAAATATGTGCAGTTTATTAATATGATGCAATTTGTCAATAAAGCTGTTCAATATAAAAAAGGAGTACAGCTGAAGTCCATATCATCACAAAGAGTGGACATGGTCTTGTCCCCAAAATTCCAAAATACTTAAACAGAGTCAATTTCTGGAAGCTTGAAGAAATTTAGGATAAACGAAAGGAGAACTAAACTGGTAAAGGAATTTGAAGCTGTTTGAGAACTGTTCCTAACATTTTAGGGTGTGAGAAAGGGCAGAAGGGACATCCAGGTGTCACCATCAGAGTTTTGAGCCCCCCGCCTCCAATCAAGTGCTCTGTAAGTCCTGTAGGTACCTAAAACATAACATCTTCCCAAATGAACTCATCTTTCTCCAAACCCATTCCATTGCCTATATTCTCTAACTGGGGGAGTGGCATCACTTCTACCAGATACTCACCAAGTCAAAGCCCTCAAAGCCCATCTACTATATACCCTTTAAATATACTTGAATTCCATCCCACCCCTGCCATCATGGTCCTGCTTCCAGCCCCATTCTCCTTCCCCTGGATTACTGCAATAGCTCCTTAGCTGGTGTACTTCCTTAGCTCTATGGAATCTTTGGAAACTGCTCATCTGACTAGACTATTCTCCTTTTAACATTTGTGTTGCTACCCTATAGCATATTTTTTTTTAACTTGGCTATGCCTTAGAAGCACCTGAGGAAATTTTTAGAAATATGTGTTTGGACCCCATTCCCACAGATTTTCATTTATTTGGTCTTGGGGGGGGGCAGTAGTACATTTTTTTCAAAGCTTCTTTGATAAATCTAAGGGGCAGCTAAGGTTGAGAACTACTGCCCTAATGCAGTGGTTCCCAAACACCATCTATGGGTATCAGAATCCCCTGGAGGGGCATGTTAAAACACAGATTGTTAGGCCCTACCCCCAGTTTCTGATTCAATAGTACTGAGTAGGAGCCCAAGAATTTGCATCTCTAACAAGTTCCTGTTTGATGCTAATGCTGCTGATCCAGGGACCGCACTTCGAGAACCATTGGCCTGGATCACTTTTAGGCCTGTGCTTGCCGTGACCTACCGAGCCTTTTGCCACTTGCTTCCTGTCTCTCCCATTGCACTTGCTGCTGCTTTTTACATTCTGCACTCTAGTTGTAATAAATTACCCACAGTTCTCTCATCCTGTTGTGCTGTTTCATGCCACCAAGTCTTTGTAGATGCAAGTCCCTTTGCCTAGAAGGTGCCTGCGCCATTCCATCTCTGCACACAGCAAACTTCCACTCATCCTTCAAAGTGAAGAGTGCATGAATCGCTTCCTCTGTGAAGCCTTCATCATCGCCCTCCCATGGAGAGTTGGAAACCTGCTTCCTGGGTTGTACCCTGCCATCATTGCAGTACCTGTAACACTGTCTTTTGTATGTGCATGTATCTATGAGCGTTAGAAACTGAGACAATTCTTTATTCAGCCCTCACTGCCAGTACCTAGGACAATACCCGGCCCAGTGTGAATGCCCACAAATGTTTCTGGATCAACTGAATTGGGAATCACCTCCTGACTGAAGCTTGGTACTGGGGGTTGGGAACCTCTGTTATCCACATGCATTTGTTAAACCTGGGGATCCTGTGAGGATGACAGCATTACTGAGGTTGCTTGTTTCTGAAAGCTGATGAGATTTTTCTGGACAAACAGACAGGACTTTGAACCATGGTCAGCTCAGGTGACCAGGCCGACACACTTGGCCATGGTCTACAAAGGTAACAGAAAAGGAAAGGGCCTTTAGAGCTATTTGCAGGTTGGAGTGACTCACACAGTAACTTCATTGTGATGGCAGAACAGACTGCCTGCCTGTTTGTCCATTGGGTAGCTGTCTATGTATCCCCAAGCCAGACTCTACCTGGATATACAGGTACTCAAAAGCAGCAGGATCCCGACGCAGCAGCTCCACAGGGTCTTTGGGAAAGAAGCTTATTCGGAAGAGGCATTTCATTCCTTGATAGTGCGTGCGCTGCACCACCTGAAAGAGATCTGGAATTAGTGGCTGGGGTGGCGGAAGCCAGCTCAGTGTCTCTTCAAGTCTGACCTTGGGCTAGAGTGAGGCTGCAGTTTTCCACTCTATCTCCGGCCTGGTGATTCTGGTTACCTTAGAGGAAAGTGATGAAGAGTCAGGGATTTTCTACCTTTCTGACCCAAGGTGACTAGAATTTTCAAATCACTTATTCAGGACATGGCCTTTATCAACAACTAGTTCTAAGGCCCAAGACACTAGGTAGGAAGAGAGGGCTTCTGGGAACTTCTCTTAACTCGTTCCTTGCTGGAGAGCTAATGCCTTTACCTTGTAGATAGACTCAAGCAGAGGAAGTTGTTGATTAGAAGCCAACTCCAAGATTTAAAATCCCATTTGAAAGTATAGGTGAAACAAGTTGGCAATGTGTTGGTAGCTGCTGAAGTTGTGATGGGTAATGAAGGTTCATTATGTAATTCTCCTGACTTCTGTCTGTTTGAGATTTTTCATAAAGACATTGGAACAAAAGACCAACTGGATCTAAAAGCTCTCTTGAGGGGCAGGGAGGTTCTTGGATTTCTCTCTAGACAGAGCACTAACAACCTTCCCTTCATAGGTGGGAAGCTGTGAGTCTCTGGACTACATTTTACTGAGAGCTAAACTTGAAGAATGCTTCTTCCCTAAGATCCTTTCATTTTCTTGTGTCTGAGTTTTGGGTTTTGTTTTGCTTCCATTTAGGTATTTCTTCCCAACCACCCCTCTTCTACTCTCCCTCCCTTTCTGGGAATACTGACAAGCCTCTATGACTCTTCTTGGCACTTTGCCATTGGTGAAATACTATCCAGCAATGCTGAATTTTCCCAGCTTTTGTCCATATGGCAAAGGCAAGAATGAGAAGATGCTTTCTCTTCCTCTACCTTGGAGATTTATGTGGATAGTATGAAGCCCAGTCTTGGCCCCATTCAGCCCATTCTCATCCCATATGTGCCCTAGCCTCATGGGACTCACGAGACTCCATTTGCTGACCATTCCATATTACAGGCTTCAGCCAAAGGCTGAATTCCATGACAGAGGCAGTAAAGTTTAGCAGGCAGGGCGTTCAGGAGACAGAAGAGTTGACACTGCCCTTCAACTCAGCATTCGAGTGGCAGGCAGTGAAACACCACCCCATGATTTTCCCACTAGGGACCCAGGCTAACAATCTTCATGCTCTTCTTTGGCTATAAGAGACATTGCCAAAAGCCCTCTGGAGATGGGTAGTACAGATCTTGGTTGAGAGCTATTGACTTCTGGGAACTGGCTGAACATATGACTACGAATTTTCCAGAGAGTGCCTTGTGTCCTCTTCTGTTGTAGAGGCCACATACAAGCTATCACGCTAAGAGAAAGGAAATACTTACATAAGCCAGGGGCTGCTTGTCCTGGAGAAGCAGGAACTTGTGGTTCTGCTCTGGCCCAGCATACTCAAGGACAAGAGCAAAATGCTCGATGTACCTCAGGGAAAGACGGTCCTGTAATGTCACCATCACATCCTGTGCAAGAGAAAAGAGCCTTGAGAGGGAGAACCGTTCATCTCTAGGCTCTTCTAAGTAGTCAACATGGTAGAAGGGGACTGACACCAAGCAAGATGATCTGGGGGTGAAGGCTGAGGCTGGGAAAGCAGGTCAGACAAGACAGAGACACTGGCCTTTGTGGTAGCCCAGGCTGTGCTCCATGATGAGGTGCTAGCCTGGGGGAACATCAAAGGTGCCGGGGGTGGAGGGAAGTGTTTCTGAACTTGGCCTGGCCAGACCAAAAGCAAGAAGTCATGGCCCTCCTGCCCTCCTTCCACTCAACAAATTATTTCCTGAGTGCTCAGGAAGTGCATTTGTGTCTGATTTAGGTTTTTGTGTTGCATTTGTGTTGGTTTCTTCCCTCACCTTCTCCAGTCAGTCAGAACATTCACTCTGGTTTGTCAACTCCTTACTTAGACATTAACAAAAGCAGAAGCCACAATGATATGATTAAAAAGAAGACTATTTCTGGATTCATAATCTAAATCGAATGACTTGAGTTACTGGCAAAATGTTCAATTTTGTTGGTAGCTGGCTTTTAGAGACGATCAATTTAGCAACTTGAAAAATGTGTCCGTGCAGAGGAACTATATCACGTGTTTTGTGTGCAGTCATAAATCTGACTACTCGGGGGCTCCGTCTGCTCTGCTGCCCTACTTTTAATGTTAGGGTGTCTGGAAACACATCCGTGGGGGCTGCCCAAATGTCAGTTCTGAGACTCCTGCCATCTATTTGCTGTGACTTTGGCATCTGCTGGGCTCCAGTGTAAGAGTGTTCCTGGAGTCAGCTCTCCACAGTCCCCAGAGGCTGGAAAGAAGTGGGCTTGGGGGGGCCTCCCTGGTGGCACAAAGGAATGAACTCTCAGCACTATGAAGCAATCTGTAGCCACTGCAGCATGAGTTCCATACCTGGCCAGGGAGCTGACCTACATGGTGCAACAGACCTCTCATGTCTCGCCTGCTGATCCCCTCAGCAGTGCATTTCAGTACATCCGCCTGTTCTGCTCCCCACTCTGTCTCTGGTGAATCCTCTCACCCTCCCCGCACCTCTGGCCTGTACCCCAGTTCTTGTATGCATAAATTAATAAATCTCTAAAAAAAAAAAAGAAGTGGGCTTGGGTAGGCGCCTTCTCTCACAGCCAGGGAAGCCAAACAAGCCCCTCAGTGAACATTAAAAGATGCTTAGCCATTCAAATGTTAGGCTGGAAATTGGTGGGTACTTGAGAGTATCTCTTTGTATTATTCAAGCAGTCACAGAGACGCCAGTGTTGCTGAAGCTATGGCAAGGACAAATGAGGTTTTCTTTGCAGTTCGGCTGCATTGGGATTGTGGACAGCCAAGCCGGTGATTGCCAACTGGTGTTACAAGTGTAACAGCCTCTGTGCCAGGCTGTCAATTCACGCAGGTACCTCTGTGGGACAAATGGTTTGGCAGCCTATCCAAGTTCCAGTGAACAGCCCAAACACTCTCCCTGAAATCAGGATGAGTTCATGAGCCCAGGGACGCTGCTGTCCTGGAAGGCCGGGGCTGCTACCTGGAAGCAACAATGGCGCTGCTGTTGTGAGGTGGGAGAATGATTAGAGAAGCCTTCAAGGGGAAAGCGGGAGTAGGGGGTGCTCCAATGTGGAGACAGATCTGCAACAGACACATTGACCTATGGATAAACACTAAGGAGGATCATGACACAGAGCTATCCACATGTAGGAGGGCCATTTGGGCACCTGTAGGTGGCCTAGCTCCATTTCAATGACCCGCCTGTATATAGACTGACACCTTCAATAACCCAGAGATCATCCCAGGGCACCCTGATGAGTGTGTTTTGGTCTTGTGTCCCCTGGGGGAGCCCACCCAGGCTTGGGCTTTCCATAGACACTGGGTTCAATTAACATGGCACCAGTGTTTTGCAACGTAGGTGTGACTGACACTTTGGGCAGGATAATTCTTCATTCAGGGACTGTTCTGCTCCCTCTGACAATTAGCATCTCTGACCCTGAGACACTAAATGCCAGTAGCATGCCAAATCATTGGGGTGACCCAAAATATCTGGAGAAGTTCGCCAAAACCATCTGGGAGGGGGCAGTGGTGACCCTAGCTAAGAACACTGGCAAGGCCATTCTGAGCTTTTGATAACTCCTCTTGCTGAAAGTTTCCTGGCCCAAAAGTTTCTCTTTTATTTCAGAGGGTTGTCTTGGCCCCAGTCGAGTTATCTCAGGACACCTGTAAGTCAAGGTGGGTTTCTTGGCAGGTGTTTTAGCTGCCTGGCAGTCTAGGCAGCTCGGTTGCATGAAACCATTCATTCTGGGATGGCAGTCTCTTTCCACAGAGAGTCTAGAGGGAGCAGGAGCAAATATTTCTGTCTCAGAGCAGAGTGAACCTGTGGGTTAGTAGTATCACTGCCTCTCTTCCTCAGGATCAGGAGAACCAACTTTTAGGTACCTGCCTGAGTCATTAAGAACTGCAGCTTGGTAATTGCTCTTTCTGTTCAAGGAACAGCCAACGGGGCTGTTGTTGGGCTTTTCAAATCTTGGTTCAGTGCTTGAGATCTGGTTGTTACTTAAAAAACACTGCGTGGCTAAGCTAATCTCCTGAGAGACTGTGTTTGTTGATTTTTGTGTGTAAATTTGCGTAGGTGTTATTGTATCAATATAAATCACTTTTACTTTATAAATGGTTTAATGATCTTCACACTGCTTAGCTCCTCAGAATCTTGAATGACTCCATGTAACATGGATGCAAAGCACTTCACAAGCAGAGGTGCACTTATGCATGTGTGTGTGCATGTGTGTGCGCGTGCAAGTGTGTGCACACATGTACTCACACACACGTGCAAATCTCCCACACCCCACCCCATCCAAGGACGATGTGTTTTTGCAGCCTGGTGCTGCAGGAGATCAAAGGAGATCAAAGACCACCATGTTGGACAGTGAGGGTCTATGTGCAGACTCAGAGGACCCCAGGGACCTGCAGGTACGTATATAGCTGTGAAGAGGACAACGCTGACCCAAGAGAGGAGACACTGTATCTACCTTAACAGTGGTCCGGCCGTCAAATGTGAAAGATTTGATCTGCCCATTTTCTAAGAAAACCTTCAGGACATTGGGGATGAGGAGAAGGGCTTCCTTTTTCATCATTTTCTGTGAAAAGACAGGGAAAGAATAAGAAAAGGGGAGCATTTAGGAGGAGGGAGGTCAGAGGAGGGGTGTAGAAAGGAAGAGAAAGGAGCTAGTGAAGGAGACAAAGGAGCCAATGGCATGGAAGGACAGATAATAGGAAAGGAAAATGTGTAATAACATTGCATGAAGGCCAGAACCAAAATCTCCAAAAAGATGTCAGGCTGTGTCAAAAGTTGTTTTTTTTTTTTTATTAGATAATAAATTTTATTGTTATATTCCCCATACAATTGCAGCGCCCCATTCTGACCCCAATCCCTCCCCTCCCGCCCCTGCCCCCCTAAAAGTGTCTCTGGTTCATAGTTTTTTGTTGATTTTGATTTTCACTTTCTTATAGTTATTCATTTTCCTGGTCCCTTATTTAAGTTTTCTAGATTCCTGCTATGAGTGAGACCATCCGGTATTTTTCTTTTTCTTTTGGCTTATTTCGCTGAGCATGATCCCTTCCAGCGCCATCCATGTTGCTGCAAATTGCATGTGTTTATCTTTTTTGAATGCTGAGTAATATTCCATGGTATATATGTACCACATCTTCTTGATCCAGTCATCTATTTTTGGGCATTTGGGTTGTTTCCAAAGCTTAGCTATTGTAAACAGTGCTGCTATAAACATAGGGGTGCAGGTGTTCTTTGGAATTGATGTTTCTGTGTCCTTTGGGTAAATACCTAGGAGTGGAATTGCTGGATCATATGGAAGCTCTATGTTTAGTAGGTCCAGAAATCTCCACACAGGCTGTGTCAAAAGTTGACCCTTCTGTCGATGTCACGGCCTACCTGCATTTACTGTGGCTCAAGGCTCTAGAGTCTAGAGCGTTGCTTGGCCCATAGTAACCTCCACACAGTAAGGGTGGATGGGAGTCTCCCGAGGAGCCTGATTCACTCACCTGCTCTTATCTCCTGACACCTCCCATCTCACCAGGGCCTCATACACCACGGTCATGTCCACACCCATGCCAATGTTCTGCTAGGCCCTCCCTCATGGCACCCTTTCTGACCTGCCCGCCTGCCTCCCCAGAGTCATGTCTTGCCATTCCTGGTACCCATGCTGATCTCTCATGCCTGTATACCTTTGGCAGTACGGCATCCAGGTCTATCTCTTTCCCTTAGGACACGTAGCATCTCTGACCCTGACACACTAAATGCCAATAGCATGCCAAATAGTCGCACTGGGCCTGATTTACGAACATCAGCAATGCCCATTTCTGAACACCTGATGATTCTTTAGCAAAAGTTTCTCCGGTTCAGGCACTTGTTTATTTATAGAGTGGTGTATGGTAAAGTCTCAATAAATAATCATTAAATGAAGACTATTCTTCTTACTTTTCTCTTTCTCACCTTAGCAAACTCCTATCTTTCCAAACCCAGGTTAAATATGAATGCTGTTAAGCCATTAGGTTAATATTGCCAGGTCATCAGACGTGGTGTTCTCATGTGTTCCTATAGCAACTTCTACATCCCTTTCTCAGTGCTCTTAGGATATTTTTGAAGAATGTTTGTCTTTCATAATCAAATGGTGAACTCAGAGCACAACAATGTCCTAGTCAATATTTGTAGTCCTGATATTGAGCAGAGTTCCTGGCACACACTTGGTGCTCAATAAATGGCTGCAGACAAAATGAGTACTACGTGCTTAATATGTGCCTACTTGAATGATTACACTCATCAGGAGACTTCAACCATTTCCCTGGGCCAATGTCTAGAGCTCTACAGGAACTGAGCAGTTATATAAGATGGCCAATTCCTTAATTTGGTGGGCATTCATTCAGTCATTCCTGCTTGCCCAGCACTATATTAAGCCCATGAGGACAAGGTAAAAAGAGGGCTCCATGGTGGAGCAAGGGGTTGAGCACAGCACTGTGAAGCTATCTGCAGCCACTGCAGCACGAGTTCAATCCCCGCCCAGGGAGATACCCACATGATGCGCAGACCTCTCCTGACTTGCTTGCTGCTCCACTCAGCAGTGTATTTCAGTAGATCCACCTGTCCTGCTCCCCACTCTGTCTCTGGTGAATTCTCTCACCCCCCCGCACCTCTGGCCTGTTGCCCAGTTCTTGTATGCATAAATAAATAAATCCTAAAAAAAAAAAACAAGGTAAAAAGAGAGGATTTGGGTCTGGTCTTACACTGTTGTGGTAGTGACACTGGCACATGCACATGAGTCCACTGAAGAACAATTATAAAACCAAGCAACCAAACAGTTATAAGATAAGGTTTCAGGGAGAAGGGGGTTGACTGTAGGGTGATGGATAGAACCGGACTTTTAGAGGTGAACTTAATGTAGTATCGACACATGTTGATTTTCAGTGATATACATCTGAAACATATATGATGTTATAATGCAATGTCACCTCAATAAAAAACAGAATATGCTATAAAAATAAGGCAGTGAAGCTATCCTTGTGAGGTGAACTGGATTTAGATTTTGAAGGCGACGGTGTGTACAGACATCCAGATCCAGAGACTGTCAGGGAGAAAGTGTGAAAACAGAATCGAGCAAGTCCACCTGGGTCGGGGTGCAGTTGGCAGCAGTGGGGAGTCAGGAGTCAAGGCACAGTGGGGAAGAAATAGGATATATAGTTGGAAAAGCATGACTCGCTGATTCTCTCCCCGATCCAGAGATGCCTTGCTCTTGCCAAGCCCAGAGGCCCCGGATCCCCAGACTGATGACGCTCAGCGGTGGCAGGTTTTATTTAGCACACTGGGTTGGACTCAGATAATTACTTAATTGATTTTGCTTAAAAATAGAGTTGGCAAGGCACGCCCACAGGATTTATTTTTGCACTGGCTGCTTAATAAAGGCCTGGAACACAAGGGAGAGGGATGATAGGACGGCCTGGGATCACCTGGGCCTGGACTCCGCCAGGTGCCTACCACGGGTGACACTGCTATCATCGAAGCTGCTGGTGGGGGCAGGGTGGGGGCGCTGTTGGGACATCAGGTAATTTCCTGGGTACAGCAAGTGTGGAGGACTGATATTTGTCTCTCAGACAAGAACCTTACCTGGTGGCCTGTCCAGGAGCGAGAGAAGAGGCCCTGGTGGGTCTTAGCTATTCTGTGGTATTTGCGGTCAGATTGGTCTGGAGTGAGGGCTGTGTGTGAGGCCTGTGAGGAAGGGCAGAGTGGGGAAGGGAGGAGAAGGAGGGGAAGAAGGGGGGAGGTAGCTGGATGGCGGTTCCCTGGGTGGCCCGCCTTGGTGACTTACTCTGCAATGTGGAGATGGGATGGGGGCGCCTGTCTGTACTTTCCAAATTCAAGTCACATTTCCTCTGGATTTTCAAGGGTGCAGGACACAAATGTTCCCTTAGTGACTGGGACCTCAGGGTCTACCTCACCTGATCTGCAGGGACTCCATGCTGCTCACTTTCCTCTCTGCCCACCAATGCCTGCTGCTCTCCAACCTCTTCTGCCAGACTGACTTGAAGCCCAAACCCCAATGAATTATTCAAATGGTTTACCTAGTGGGGGCCCCCCAGTAGTCCCATGGGCTCCAGAACCTTCCTGGAAGAGGAATGGAGAAGAGGAAGGGCATGGGCCTAGATTGGGGAAGGTCACGGAAGTAGAGATGGAAGACAGCCTCGCTCTATCCCTATCCTACCTCAACAAACTATAGAGGTGCCTGACACCCCACCCCCACTGATTTCCTGCTTACACTATGTCTGCTAGCTTCTCTCAATTGCAGCTGTGCCTCAGTGCACAAACCCCACAAACATCCGTCATAGGCTGCAAAAGCACACCAGTGCCTGTCAGATCTGCCTACCCTCCCACATCCCTCACCCTACTGGGACATCACCAACTTCCTTGGATTCCAAGGGCACTCTGGCCACAATCTATGAGTGCTGAACACTTATCTTTCTGCTCTCTGCCCACCTCTTCTTATTTGCTCATCTGGAGGAGACAGCTCGGCTCATGTAAATCCCACAAAGCAGTGAGAAACACTGCAGCTGGCCATGACCCCCTATGTTGGCAGTTTCATGGCATGGACTGACAAACATCACCTGCCCCTCGAAGCTATGCCACCGGGCAGTGGAGTCCCTGTTGTCTCCATCTGAACCACTTGTCGCCCCCAACATCACAGAGAGGAATGCAGTGGCAGAAAGTAGGTATTTATTCTGCATTTGCTGTGGGGTTAGGAGCACAGCAGGTGCCTAATAAAAGTTCCATGACTTCATGAGTACCTGTATCATTTCCCCTAGGCTGCTTCACACACTGCTGCATGATCTCCTCTAGTAAAATGTGGAGTTGTAGGATCACTTCAATGTGAACAGCTCAATTGTTCCAGAGAGCTCAATTATACCAGCCACTCTTCCTCCAGATCTTCAGAAAACCACTACTTCCTTCCTGCTTCTATCAAGTAGCCAAAAGATGTTTACAGAGCACGTGTGCTGAGCTTAGGCCACCGTGTTGGGTGAACTGATACATATCCCTTCCCCCAGACTATGCCCAGGGCCCCTGTGGATGCCTCCCCTCACTCACTACCCTCCCTGGACCCTGGGGTCCTCCCCCTCTAAGTCCTTCATAATGTTGTTCACTCTGAGGAGCAGCAGATGAACAATTGTAACAGGGTGGTCCCCCAAAAAGAGGAAGGTTCCAGGTTTCCTGCCCCACCCAAAAGGAGGGTGGAGCTGAGCAGGGAGAGAAGAAGCTGCAGAGGAGACTGAGGAAGGAAGCAGGATGGAGCCAGAAGGAGACCTGGAGGAGGCTCTTGGAGTCTAGAGACACGTAAAAAAACTGCGCTTGCCTTTTAGTCATGGACTGGGGGACACAGATGTGGGTGAGACCCGTGGGGAGGTGACCATGGCAGCTTTTATCTTGATTTTGATTTTGCTCTTCTCCTTCCGGGCCTGTCTGGTTGTTTCTGACCCTTTCCTGTGGGTCCCCACTGGAAGATGCTTTGGACTTGGGGCAGGCTTTGGGGCCTTGCTCTGGGCCGATCCCATTTGGATGGAGTTTTACCCACGAGGGGACGGGTAACTTTGGGTGCTTGATTTAAAAACTAGATTCTTTGCCTTTCCTGTATTGTTTACTAATTGTATTAAGGTTCCTTCCCATTAAAGTCTCATGTTTTGTGTTAATGCGGCAAATGGCAGAACCCATTTAGAGTAGGCAGTTTTGTGGGGTCTGGGGTGCCCCTCTTCCTGCCCTATAACACAACCACACCAAAGGGAGACCTCCACGGCCAGGCTGGACTCACCAAGGGCAGAGGAATAAGAGCTGAAGCTGTACTTACTGCATCTGTTTCTCCAACTGCCACCTGCTCAGAAAATCGGACCTTCACTGGATTGGATCTCAGCTTGGCCTTCTTAGCAGCACTGATGAAGGCAGATTTGGGGGACTGGAAAAGAACAGAGGGCTGGTCAGTTCTCCATCCCTGGCAAAAACCTGACCTTTGCCATGTCAGAGTTAAGATATCTCAGTACAGGTAGCCTCTGCCTTACTGATCAATAAGCCAATAAATATTGATTCCCTCCTAGGTGCAAGGCTGTGCTAAGTGCTTCCTTGCATGATTGTTATGTTCTGAAAAAGTTGGTTATGAAATGAATTTGGGTAAATTGATCCCATTATTAATGCTCTAGGCCTAGGGGAGTTTGCAAAAATTCTTTAGCAACAACATACACTGAAATTTTATATATTTGGTTTTCTTAATGTGAGATATATCTAAATGGTAGTTTTTATTACATCTGAATACAAGCATCTCAAAGGACTTACAGAAATGATCTTATTCATTTCAGATATATCCTGCCCCTAGGAAGGAGGATCATAAAAATAATATTTTAGATGTGGGAGAAGAGAGGCTTAGTGCTTCAAGATTTATCCACAATTTCTACACTGTTGAGAAACAGAGACATTGGGGATTTTTACCCAGGTCTCCTGGCTTTCTGGTTCTGGGCTCTCCACCACTTCATTCACCCAATTGTATAAGAAATGCCCCAAGGATGAACTAGGCTCTCTAGTTCTTAAAAACACTCCCACAAAGTCAGTAGGACACATGGTTAGCATATGCTGGAGTTTAGCCCCTAGCCAGGAAATGCAGGAATTCTGGGAAGGCCCTCCTCCTACCCCCTGCAGGTCTTTGAGGGCATTTATTTATTCAAATGATAATGGAGGGAGAAACTACTATGCATCAGGCACCAGTTTCAGGTGATCAGGGATTCAGCAAGAAGTCAGACCAGGGGCCTCTCTGGTGCTGCAAGGGGTTAAGCCTCAGCACTATGAAGGTATTACCAGGCACTGCCTCAGGAGTTCGATCCCAGGCCAGGGAGCTATCCACATGGCATAGCAGACCTCTCCTGTCTTGCCCGCTGCTCCCCTCAGTAGTGTATCTCAGTAGATCTGCCTGTTCTGCTCCCCACTCTGTCTCTGGTGAATTCTCTCACCCCCTACACCTCTGGCCTGCACCCCAGTTCTTGTATGCATAAATAAATTAAAAAAATACTCATCTTTTTGAAATCAGTATGGCTTCAAAGTGCAGTCCTATTAGAAAAGCACTGAGTTGAAGGCACCTTAGTGGTCTCATCCTGAGAGTTGGGGACAGTTTGTGGGCAGCAGACAATAAAGCACAATGAAATCCAGGGCTAGAGATTGTTGCAAAAAAGTGATTACATAATTGTTTATTCATGGGAGTCAAGAAATGTCTCTGTGTGTGTCCCAGCCTGGTGCTCAAATCCTGGGTAGGGCTTCAGGCTGTGGCAGGAGCAAAGGAACGGGGAAAGCTAGAAAGATCTATAGCATGTTCAGGCAGCTTGACTCCATGTCCACAATAGTCCAAATTTCTACCTGAGGTGCCAGAAACAGGAGGCAGGTGAAATCTTCATTCTCTCCGACAGTCACCCACTCCTTTTTCTGTATCACCTGCAACTGGAGGCCCCTCTGCACTATGTGGAACAAAGCATCTCTAGAGACCTGAATGGGCCACAGAGTCCACTCACTCTTCATTTTTATATGTGGAACAGAAGCCTGGGAAGAGGATATGATCTACTCAAAGTATCACGTATGGTAGTGGAACTGAAACCAGAATCCAGATTTCCTGAGTCTAAAGGTGGAAGTCCATTCTTGTCTTTCATCCACTGATTCTGGATCTGGTTCTACATTGGTCCTATTAATGGATCTGAACATAGGAAGGACCCCAACTGCTATCTTTTATGTATTCACATACGCGTAGGGGATGGACTCCTTGTTCTCTCTATCAAGAGTGCAAGATTAGAGCCTGTCCTAGAGATTCCACTATAAACAAAAGATTCCGATATTTATAGGAACAGAGTCATGAAGGAGGAAACGGAATTGCCAATCTTTTCAGGGGTAAAAATCATTTCCGGTGTCTGATTTAGAGTTATTTTCAGCTTGTTTGTGCCTCATTCCTCATTGACCCTTGTCCTGCTGGTCTCTAAGACTCCATCCTATTCTCAGTCTCCAGCCTTAATCGTTGATGGTGACTCACTCATTGCCAGCTGGTCTCTGCCAAATGTCACGGAGTCACATCTAGCCTTGTGCTTAGACACAGGTGATGCCTGCTTTTCAGTGCAACACAAGGGGCTGTCAGAGGTCTCCCAATCCCAAAACGTCCTCAAAACTCAGCTATGGGGCCTATTAAGGTGACTTATTTGAATTAAAATATGGAAAATTGGGAAGGACGTGGTCAAAATGCAAATGTGGTACCGGGGAAAAGCAAGGAACATGCTTAAGGAGCCAGTCGACTATGGCCCCTATTTTTGGGAATAAAACTTTATCAGATACAGTCATGATCTTTATTTACGTATTGTTTATGGCCATTTTCTCTGCTACCATGTGTGGTCTACAAAGACTACAATATTTACTATACAGCCTTTTACAGAAAAGCCTTGCCAACCTTTGCACTAACTCATTAGCACACACTCACTCACTGTTTCTAAAACTGGCCTGATAAGAAACAGAGGGGAGTGCTTGTCAAAACCCAGTTTTCTAGACCCCCACCAGACTTCAGAAGTCAAAATGTCTGTGAGGCTAGGGGTAGGACCTAGGGATTTATATTGTTGAAAATATCCTAAACCATAAGGCATAGATTAATTGATCACCTTAAAGCTGGGATATCTGAGCTCTTCACTGACCCCATTTTCCCTCTAAGCATCTGGGAGTCTCATTTTGCAACAGGCACCCTTTCTGGCTAAAATGAATTTTGGCTTGAAACACGGGACTAGAATTGCTAAGTACCTCCGGGGCCACTGCAAGCCCCTTGAAGTAAATATGAAGCCAGCAGTTCGGTGGAATAAGCAATAGATGAGAGAGCCTGCCTCTCCCTCAGGACTGAATTCAGCAGCTGGTGGCTTTTCTGACCATTTTTAAATTTGGTGGATCTATTAGTACAGATTTTTGGGGCTGTGTTCAGTCATGTCTTGGCCAAAGTTGGGTATATGGCCAAACATTTTGGTGCATGATAGGACCCCATTTTGATAACCACAAAGGGGATTTTAAGGGGATGGAGCTCAGGTCTCTGAAACTCTGATGCCAGCCTCCTGATTCTTTCTGCTGGCTTGTTGTCTTTGACACCTGAGCCTACTTACAATCAATTTCCATAGCAACCACTGTGCGAGCCTGAGACAATGGTAGGGCCATCTTGATTCCACCAGAAGGCTGATACAGGACCCCAGGAGCCATCCTTCTTGCACTTGGCATGCCTAAAGGTGACTACGATCTCTTTCCAGCTTCCAAGCCCACCCATGTCACTCATGCCCCTCATTTCTCACCTATGAGGGTGGCTCCCTAGACACAGAGTTTCTTATCACTTCTGTGCCCACCTTCTTATGTTGTCTCTTCCCATCCATGCACTTCAGGGTTACCATGTCTATCTTTTTTAAAAAAAAAAAAAAAAGATTATGCATACAAGAGCTGGGGTACAGGCCAGAGGTGTGGGGGATGAGAGGATTCACCAGAGACAGAGTGGGGAACAGGACAGGCAGACTGACTGAAATACACTGCTGAGGGGAGCAGCGGGCGAGTCAGGAGAGGTCTGCTGCGCCATGTGGGTTGCTCCCTGGCCGGCCGTGGATCGAACTCCGTGCTGTAGAGGCTGCGGATTGCTTCATAAGTTGCATTTTAACCTCTTGTGCCACCAGGGAGGCCCCCCCAATTGTCTCTCGGCTCCTCGAAAGGCTGCTTCTAAACCCTAGAACAAATTTTACCTTGAAATTCTACCTTCCCCAACTCCTCCATTCCCCTTTCTGGATTTCCTATAGTACTCCTTGTTAATCCACACTGCCATCACTCATCTCTTCAACCAGGTTGTAAAGGAAGAGATGGCATTTTATATCACTATGTCGGCCCCTAGCACCAAGCACAGAGTAGGCACAGAATAAGAAATAGTAATTGAATGCCTAGGGTAATAAAATTAATTCATCAATTCAGTAAAGATGGTTTGAGCAGATACCATCTGCCAAGTACTATACATCCGAGAAGCTCTGTGGAAAGTCAGTTTTCTGCATTAGTTCCCATTGTGTCAGCTTCTTGTTTTGGGGCAGGTGGCTCCAGGTAGAGGGGATTCAGACTTTTTAGGTATAGGCTAAGTTTTCAGAATCAGAAAAGTAGAATTTCACTGGAAGGGACTGCTTGCTGTATTGGGGCCATTCTTGGTCACAACCCAGTACTTTACTTATTTAAAAATACTTATTGAGGACATACTGTGTATCAAGGTCTAAGGGTACCAAGATTAATATGCATTGAATCATGAGGAATGTTGGTCAAAGATTAAGGAACACTCTTGCTTAAATGTAGGCTTCATATGTGGTTATCAATGCAATATAGTTTGAGAGGCCCTGGGAAAAGACCCCATGACTTCCTAAAATATCCCGCAATGGTCAAAGTCAGTCCTTTAAATGAAAAATATTATCTGAAAGAGACTACATATTAGGTCAGTAGTTCTTGATTGGTACATAAAAATTATTTGGGCAACCCTTTCAAAAGACCAATCCCTGTGCTCCCTCCCCAGAGTTTCTAATTTAACTGGTCAGGGATGGAACCCAGGCAATAATCTTAAGAGCTTCACAGATGGTTTTACTGTATTGGCAGGATCTAGAAACACTGTGTTAGACCATTAGCAGACAGAGAATATAGGGGCTGGAAGGATCCTTACAGATTACTATTCCAATGTGTCCCAAATTCTTCAGAACATCACAATCACCCGTGGTTGCTATGAAAAATACAGATTCCTGGGCTGCATCCTGGAATGATCAGGAAATTGATGTTTGGAAGAAGAGGTAATCAAGCTTTATAATGTGACAAGAGTTTGGTTAAAAGGCACCAGTCTCTGCAAGGCCATGAAATGCCAAGAGCCTGCTGAAGACACAGTAATGGGTGTGTGATGCAGGGGCTATATCACCGAATACACGCTGGAGGTCTTCAAGAAACCTTCACTACAGTTCAGAGAGAAGATCTCAGTAGACTCTTGTAATGGTAGTTATGTTCTGCAAAGTCATCTGGAACACTGAACTAATGAATACTGAAGAGTTGTTCCGAGGGGAGTACGTGTGTGTCTCACATAGATTATTATCTTAAATTCTAAACTCATCTGGTGGGTTCTAGTTTCTTTATTACACCAGGAGAAAATAAGGTTTTGAAGTTTTTAGTGATTTGCCTTAGGCCATTCCAGTAACTGGTGTTAGAGTTGAGATTCCAACCCCTTCCAATTGGCCCCAGAGATGAAGCTTCTTACACTACACTGCACTGCCCCCTACTGTTTCCATCCTTGGGACACCTCTGTATGACAGCTGCAACAAGAAGCAGACCTTCGTCACATTTTTGGGACTCAGTTGGGAATAGGTACATTGGGCAATTCAAAATTTTCAAGGTCTGTGCATGGCCGCAAATGATCAGAAAAGCACTATGAGTTTTGATTTTTGTGTTACAAATACATTTTAGGGAGTAGGTGAATTTGCAAGTGTGGAATCTATAGGTAATCAAGATCGACTGTGTGCGTGCGCAAGGCTGACGTAAAGTTGGAATATGCTGCTCTGGTCATACCTATTATAAAATGTTGAGGGAGTCTTTCACACTGACTGCTAAGCAGTCACCCCCCTGAACTTCCTGGGTGCTGCCTGACCTCTCCCCAAGTACCTCTTTGCAAATGATCAACTAAAGGGTTAACACCTGGTGCAATTAGGGGGCTCCAAGACTCTGCTCCAGTGTCTATGGCTGTTTTATGTTTTGACTGGCTAACCCCAACTATACAGGTTGTTAATTGTTTTGACTGTCACCCCTGTGTGTACATGCTCATTTCTTTGCTCTAAGGGTTTAGACAGCACAAGACCAATAACTAGAATTTAAGTTCAGTGAGGGTAGGGACCCTATCCGGCCTGTGCACTGCTCTATTCCCAGCCTAGAAAAGCACCTAAAATAGTAGCCATTCAATAAGTGTTTGATGAATGAATGAATGAATGGATGGATGAAAATGTCCCACTGAGGTTAGTCAAAGGTATTTGGAAGACAGGCATCTCAAGCCAGATCTTAAAGGAAACAGACATGTATTAGATGAGATGTGAGTTTGTATAAGGACAGAAGTCCACAAGGCGGTAAGAACTAATAATTGTACAAAAATGGAAAGAGAGCAGCCTGGCTATAGTAAAAGGGTCTTAGGATGGGCCAGGAGAAGGCAACAGAACTAGGAGATGAGGGAGAGGGAGAGATGGGGGCCCTGGGATGGGGAAGTTGGGAAAGAGTTCAGGAGCATTATTCATTCTGCGTCTAAGTTTGGACACTTGAGTTTAGATTGCTCTGATGGATGGAAGTTGTGTTTCCCTTATTCCTTCAACAAATATTCATGGAGTGTCTACTCTGTACTAGGTGCTGGACATACAACAGTGAACAAAACACAGTCCCTACCCTTGTGGGACTGACATTCTAATGGGCTAGATAATAAATATATCTAAACATGGTATTTCACTGGAATTGGTAAAATGGTACAGCCACTTTGGAAAAATAGCCTGGCAGTTTCTTAATAAACTAAACATGCACTTAATATATGACTGAGCAATTGCACTCTTGGGCACTTGTCCTGCACATGGATGTTTATGGAAGCTGTATTTGTATTAGCCAAAATCTAGCCTCAAACCAGATGTTTTTAAATGGGTGGATGACTAAAACTGTGGTACATCCAAACCATAAATACCATGGAATACTGCTCAGTAATAAAAGGGAATAAACTATTGATACATCTAACAACCTGGGTATCTCAATGGCAGTATGCCGAGTGGGGAAAAAAAATCCCCAAAGATTACATTCTATATTCTCTTATTAAAATATTCTGGAAATTACGAAAATGCAGGTAAGGAGAATGCATTCGTGCTTTACAGGACTTGGGGTTAGGAGGGAGGCGTGTGTGGTTATAAAAGGGTTACGTTTGGGTTTTTTCAGTGATAGAAATATCCAGTATCTTGACTGTGTTGGTGGCTACATGAACTCACACAGGTGACCGATTGACTTTGAACTATACACACACATCAAGGTCCTGCTTTGGAGATGATACTGTAGTTATGCAAGATGGAACTCGGGAGAAATAGAGCAAAGGGTATACAAAGATGTCTCCACACTAGCTTTGTGACTTCCTATGAATCTATAATTATTTTCAAATAACTAAATTATGTTTAAAAATTTATTCTGGTGGAAAAATTAAGCAGCATTAGGAGACAATGACAGGTTGATGCTATCTTAGAAAGGCAGTCATGGAAGGATTCTACAAGGAACAGAGATTTGAGGCGACCTAACTAACAAAGTTACCCACAATGGGTCTCCGAGCAGAGGCTGTAAATTATAACCACACAAGCATGTTTTTAGGGGAGAACGGGTGGCCACATTCACGACAAAAGATTGAGGAGTGAAGACTGATGCTCAAGTGCCCGTTAGGCAACAGCACACAGGGACAGAGGGGCTGTTACGTCCACCGAGGGGTGAGGCTTGCATGCTCAGAGGCAGGGGAATTGTGATTGAGCAGAATTTCTTTTGAGAAAGGCCTAGCACTTTGGGAGTGAGCATGCACAAGTGCCCATGTGCTTGTGGTATATATGTGCATTTGTGGGTGTGTGTGGTTCACAATGACATAGAAGAAGTCTGGGCCCTTGAGGAGAGGCAGTTAATGCCAGAGCTTGATTTGAATCCCACCCCTCTGACTGGTGAACCTGTGCTATGCACCTGTGCAATATCCCTGGCTTTGTAAAGAAATGTCGTCTCTCTGGAAAATCTTTCTCACCTTCTCTGTCTAGGAAAGCCCAGCCCATCCCTCCTTCAAGGTCGAACTCAGGTGCAGCTTCCTCCAGGATGACTCCCCTGACTTCATGTATCCAACCCCAACTGTTGTGACCTCTCCTGTGGCTATGGAATGGGGTTTGGACATCAGTTCTGTGGTGTAATGGGGACATTGGGAAGGTACAGATAGGCTGGAGGTGGAAGGAGGGTTCCAAGTTTTGCCCATGAAGTTTTGCACCTGAGTTTGCACATTTGAATTAAAATTTCTAGAAGGTTATAACTGAGTAATGGACACTGGGTCTTCTGATTCCAATTCTTGAGGAGAGAGGCCTGGAGATCTTCACTTTTTTTTTCCCCTTGCCTCATTCCCCTCAAGATCTTCATTTTAAATAAGCAGTCTTGATTATTATTAGGCAAGTTTGGGGAACATTATTCTAGTCTAAACCCTTCAATTTACTAATGTGGAATATAGGTTCAGAAAAGGAAAATGACTCACCAAAGGTCATATAGCCCGTTAGTGACTGTACCAGAACAAAGATGAACCTGTTCGTCCAACTGTACCTCTTTAACAACTTTATATTAAAGTCCTTACCTATGGTATTGGATTGCTTACATTTTCATCCATTTAGTAAATAGCTGTGCGAATGAATGAACAAGATTAGCACCCTACCTTTCACAAAAACTGTATGGGAGTTGGACACTGTAAAGTAATTTTTGATGGAGCACAGCAAAAAAGAGGTAGAAATTATCTCTGGAACAGGGATCATGGGCGGTGCAAGTAGGGTAAAGCAGAGGGCACAGGGCAGAACATAGTACTGTATGGCCCTTCAAAACTCTCAAGCCTTGGATATGAGAGTACACAAGATGTTCAGAAATTATTCTTTGAATTCACTCCTTGGCTCACAATTTCTTGGTCATAGTCTCTCCCCCCACCTCTTGTCCAGTCAATGTCCCTTTCCAATATGATGTCCTCTCATCTCAGTTAGGAAGAAGGGCGGGTGACAAAAAGGCTCACTCACCTGATGAGTGTGCAGAACTGTAAGAACGATGAATTCCTTAGCACTCCTACAGAGAGAAGAGGGAATAAGACAGTAGTGTATCATGCACTAGGTATTCATCTAGCACAAGAAGCAACACCAGAATTTTCCCTGGGCTGCATTCAGGTATATGGATTAGGACAGAGGGCAATCTGAATATTTGCATCATGGTCTCGCCTCCATGTGGTGACTGATATAAACCATTCATAAAGGTTCACACAGGCAGCTGCTAGACAGTATTACCATTACCGCTGGGGTTGTCATTTTTCAGAACTTCTTTTTATATTCCTTCTCACATTCTCTCTGTAGAAATCACCAAATCATTGGAGCAATTTTATTTGTAGACTAGAAAATTCTCAAGGAAAACTAAAGGCCTAAATTATGGAACTCAAAGGGCACACAGTCAAAGTCCTGGGAAGCATGTACCACGATTATTGGCAATTTGGTATTTAAGCAAGAGGATAAATTCAGAGGAAAAACCCAAAGGAGGTCATTTGGTCACCATGACTCATACTCAGCAGATTTTTTTTTAATTGAAGGACCAAAAAATGAGAACCGGGGAGCAACAGATGGAAGTCAAGCCTCTCCAGATAGCAAGTATTCAGAAGAGTTTCAAAATTGACAAGAATTATGCTAATGATCAAACAGGTTGTGAGGTATGAAAATCTCTCCCAGGAACACACAATCCTTTGAAAGAACTCAAAAAAAAATGGAAGGAGTTTGCCTTGAAGGAGCTTGCCCTCTCCTTGCTGATATCTTTCAGATGTTTCTGGAATAAGGATACGCAAGAGACAAAATGTCCTTGATACTGGGTATTCAAGAAAGGCCAAGACCCCCTGCTCCTATGTGATCATTTTCCATACTCAGTGAAGTGAAATCCAGGGATGAATCAGTCCCAGGAGCTGGGAAGCACCCAAGGAGAGGAAAGAGTTGTGTTCCAAGGAAAACACTAGGGGAAAACCTGACTCTTGAATAGGGCTGGGGCAGAGTATAAGCCAGATCATGTGACTCATCTGCTCCAGCCCCTGCCAGGTCTCCCCACTTTGGCAAAACAAAGCCAAAGTCCTTAGAACGGCTACAACTCTCCCCCTACCTTATCTATTTCACTCCACACACTGGCATCTCCTCTTCCCAAACATGTCAGACACATTCCTGCCCTAGGGTCTTTTCACTGGCTCTTCTCTGTCTCCAAAACCCTCACTTCCTTTAAGTTTTTCTTCAAATGTTACCTTCTCAATGTGGCTGACACTGGCATGCTATTTGAAGTTGCACTCTATACCCTACACCCAGCATCTGATCCTCTTTACTTTCATCCATTTTCTATTCAATAACATTCATCACCTGCTAGTATACGGTGCCATCACTTATGTATCATAGTTATTGCTTATAATGTAAATAGCAATGGGCAGGCATTTTCTGTCTTATTCACTGCTATATATTCAGTGCTTAGAACAGTGCCTGGTGTGTATTAGATACCTGATAATAAATATTGATTGAATGAATAAATGAATAACTCATTCACCCCTGAGCTTATCAAAAAAGTGAATTCTGTCTTGACCCTGAAGAGCTCTGAACTCCCTCACAAAATTGGGCTACCTTGTTCTAGGGTTCAAAGATAATCTACTAGAAGCAAAGACTTCTGAGAAGTTAGGCTAAAAGTACCCCAACACACACTGCGGGGCTGAAAGAATGCACCCATATTACTGTGGTGGTGAAGGGTGGGAGAATGCAATGGACAATTGAACTTGGAGGAGACAAACTAAAGGTTATTAGGGATCAGACACATTCCAAGATACAGAACTTGGTGGGAAGCATGGAAGAAAGACATGCTCTGGACCTCAGAAAGGAACACTCAACCCCGCCAGGGCTAGTGGGAGGTACTGTTGCGTAAACAGGGTGCTAAGTCTGCCTGTGAAGGAGAGGGAGGCACTCTGGGGGCAGGTGGAGAACAAGACAGACTAGTGAGATGGAATCACTTCAAATCAAGAGGGGCTGAAGGAGATGAAACAGACTACAAGAAGCAGAGGGAGCAGGAGAGATAGCGCCCATGGTTTCATTTGTTGGAGATAGTCAAGGTCCCCCAAACTAGACCATGGAATCTAGAGCCTTTATTTCTATCTTCTCATTCTCTCATTCTTTATCAACACATCTATGCAAGGGAGTGTACAGGTGGTGTGTGTGTGTATGAGGTAGCTGTGTGTGTACTTTGCATACTGTGTGTCTATGTGATATGTGGTATACATAGTATGTGTGGTATCATGATATGCATGGTGGGGTTTGTATATAGTGTGGGTGTGGTGTGCATGGTGTGTGTGGTATAGATGGCATGTGTGTGCATGTGTGTGGTATGCATGGCTTATGTGTTGTGAGTGGTGTGTGTGCATTTGTGGTGTGATATCCATGGGGTGTGTGCATGTGTATGGTGTGTGTGTGTGATAGGTATGGTGTGTGAAGGTATGTAACATCTGTATGGTATAGACGGTGTGTACGCATGTGTGTGTATGGTGTGTATGTGGTGTGCATGTTGTGGATGTGTGTGCACCTGTGGTGTGTGGTATGATATGCATGGTGCATGTGGTATGTGGTGTGCATGTTGTAGATATTGTGTGTGCATTTGTGGTATGTGTGGTGTGATATGCATGGTGTGTAGTATGCATGGTATGAGTAAGGTAGAGATGGTGTGTGTGGTATGCATGTTGTAGATGTTATACTTGCATGTGTGGTATGTGTGATAGGTATGGTGTGTGTGGTATGCATGGTGTGTCTATGGTATAGGTGGTGGTGTTCGTGTGTGGTATGCACAATGTGTGTGTATAGTGTGCATGTTGTGGGTGGTGTGTATGTATGTGTGCATGTGTTGTGTGTGTGGTACGCATGGCGTGCGTGTGGTATAGATGGGAGTGTGTGTGTGGGGGGGTGCATGTTGTGGATGGTGTGCATGTGTGGGGTACAGTGGTAAGGGAGGGGAAATGATGTCAGTGTGATTACCCCCATGTACAGGTGGTGGTGGTGCCTGTACACTCCTGTCCTTCTCTCACCTGCCCCCATCTAGGCGGCTATGTCACACACACCATAAGCAAAATCTACGATGGCAGGTTCCTGTCCTTAGCCCTCTGGCCAGGAATTTGGATGTGCTTCTCCTTGGGATTTTGGGGTGTGGCTGTGGAAAGGCGGGAAACTCTGTCTTTCTCACACTGTGCTTCTCTCAGTGTTCCTTTAATGGCTTGCTTGGTTCTCATCGGTTACTTGGTCTGTCCTACTGCACAGTAAGTCAAAATCCAAAGGGTCTGGGTGAGGGGGGTAGTTGGGTAGAGGGAGGTGAGGTGAGGCTTTCACAGCAGCCTCCTGTGGGCTTACTTGGCTGCAGAAGTCTAACCCAGAATGTGGAGAAGGCCCCCGGGGATCCTGGAGGGCTGGCCCCTGAAGTCCTGGGTAGCCAGGAGCCCTGACTAGGCTGCTCTGCCTGCAAGGGCGCCTCTCTTAGGGTCAGGGAGGACAGTGGTAGCCCCGTGGGACAGTGGAAGGGGTACTGCTCAGCTCCCTGCCAAGGCCCAAGAGGCCCCTGTTACCTGATGAGTTCTATGAACCTCTCCCTGGGGGCTTCACTCACGTCTTCCTCATTAATAGCCACAATCTGGTCACCAGCCAGGAGCTTGTCCTCAGAGGGGCCTCCTGCAGAGGAGAGGAGAGAGGAGTGAGGGCTTAGAGCCACTGCTGGGAAAGCACAGGCCTGGGCTGGAGTTACCAGTGCCAGTGGGAGCTGAAGTGCATTGAGGGTTGCAGGACAAGGTGCAGGTGCAGGCGGAGTGGGGTGTTGGAGGAGCAGGAGCGCTGGTGGAGCTCTTGGCCACGGCTGCCAATGGCAGCTGTGGGGCAGAGAACTGAAGGAGAATGGAGTGGACCTCCTCTGTCTGGGAGTGGTGTGGTAGCAAAAGACCCCAAGGCCAGGTCTGGTCCTCAGATGAGCTTAAAGCGCACCCGGCTGGCTTGGTTCTGAAGAGGAACAGACTTCCATTTCACTAGGAGGGATCTGCTTAGGCACAAAGAATGACTTCCAGAGTGCTGGAGGTGCTGCAGGGAATGAAGGGAGGGGGAGGAATCTTCTTACTGAAACATAATTCACTGGTCTGGAATGATCTAGGCATCTCAGGGGGATTGACTAAAAGACCCCAAGTGTTTACTTTATTCCCCACACTGAGAGATGCTGCCCTCCAATACACGAAGGGAAGAAGGCACAGACCCTCAATCGCGGGCTGTCAGCAATCTGCCTCTCTCCTTCCCACGTCTACTGTCCAGGTTAAGAGAGCAGACCTGTCTGAGGGCCCTACCTTCTTGGTTGGGGCAAAGGGTGGGGTAGAGGAGTGCCATGGAGTGTATACACTACCTCCTGTGTTTGGTAACGATTTATTTGGAGAAAAGCTTTCCAGAGATTCAGGGAGAAGAAGAGGTCAGAGCCAGTCTAATTGAGACCCAAAAGAAATATTTCATGACATGTTCCACTCTCACACCGTCCTTGACCCTTGCTGTGCCCACTTTAATGGGTCATATGCCAATTGCCCCCTCTCTCTGCCCCAATTCCAAGAACGTGGACAGAAAGCAACAATGCTACTTGAATACAGCTTGATGGCTCTGGAGTGTGTGCCAAGGCTGTGCCAGCTGAGTCAGCAGGATTCACCACTTGAAGTGCAGTGGCTCTCAACCCACTAGTCTGTGGACAGGACAGTGACTTCAGGCGAGGAGAGCCTGGTGGTGAAGAGGTTGTCTGCAGCCAGCTAGACCTAGCCTCTAATCCCACAGCTGCAATTCTCTAGCATGACCTCGGAAGACACATTTCATCTCAGTGAGTGTGTCTTTCCTCATCTGTAAAATGGGAAAATAACAGTGCCCATATGACATAAGGATGTTGAGAGAAGTGAGATGAATGGACAACACTTCAGACAGCTTATTGATGTTGGCAGGAATCAGATAAATGGTAGACAATTCCTTCAACTCACTACATTCCTTCAATCTAGTCCTGCCCCGATGCTGATTTCTAGGCGGAGGTCACTATTTTTTCTCTTCCCACTATCCCTTCCCTTTTAATGGAAGAGCTCCTCATGGAACTCAGCCTCCGTCACGAGCCTTGGCTCTGTCATGGCAGTGGTCACATTGATCTACTACTACTGCTGCTTTCACGGAATGGTTTGCTGGCTTGCTCAAGCATAATGTTCCTCTCTAGGATACATCGTGTCTTTTCCTAGGATATCAAAGCAGAACCAAACAAGCCCTTTGCATTCCGGAGCCACCTGGGCTGAAGGCAGTTCTGCAGATCAGCCTGTCTTTACAGGGCTGTGCCTGCCAGCCCCGGGGCTTTATGTGGCTCTCACCTGCAGGGTTCCTTCTCTCCTCTCCTCCAGCCCTCCCTCTTCATTCTTATAGCGCTTGCAGCTGAACCCCTAGTGTAGGCCTGGGGGCTTCCTAGGGCCCTGTGAATGCTGTCTCCTGTGGAGCTGAAGCAGGGGCTCATGGTGGCCTGTGACAAAATTTTATCTGGTGCCTCTTTCCCGAGACAAATTTGCTTTCTGATCAGAGACTCAAAAACCTTTTGCCAAACTGCATGACTGGCTCTGGAGCCTTAGGTCGGCCACAAACTCCTGTACTGAAATGTTGTTTTCTCTATGCCCTCTAGTTGAAGAGTGAGCTCACAAAAGCTCTTTTTTCTTTTCCTTTGAGGATTGCAAAATTCATCAAATTTCTGCAAGACCAGTTTGTACTCCGGCTGCTCCTCTTGACTGAGCGAGAAACTGTTGTAAACATCTAAAGCCTCAGGCCCAGCAAATCAGGAATAAAGCTCCTTTCCGTCTGTCTTTTCTGTCACTGCCTAACAGATCTGGAACAAAACAATGCTTCAGTCCTTTCCCCCTTCATTCATGATGCTGCCACGGTTCAGGTGGGCCTTTGGCTGGTGCCCTCCCACGTGGTCCCATTCAAACCGCGCTTCCCACGCTAGCCAACGTCAGACGCAAATCCTGGCTCTGCTTCTGCTGCATTCTACCTCAGTGACCCTGCACGAGTCATTTCCTCTATGCCTCAGTTTCCTCATTCATAAAATGGGAGATCACTTACCTTACAGGTTTGGCTGTGGGGGTTAAACAAGATGATGTAGGTACTTGTCAAGGGCAGCTGTTGTTCCTGCCACTGTGTATTCAGAGACTTCATTCTCCTTACCCACCCCCCCCCATACCCCTCACTGGATCTTGATTCCAGTCTTCAATGGCTGAGCTATTTCATGAGCATGTTCCACTCTCCACTGTCTGCTGGTTAGATTCTTGGGGCTAGGAACTGTGTCTTGAACTCCCCGCCAACCTGGATAGGCTTAGAGTAGGCAATCTATAAATACTTGTTGAATTGAACTGAATAGGTATTTCTCATTCAAGGCAGCACGGCTCTTCCATGAAGGTTCTACTCAAAGGGAAGCCTTATTAAGACCCAGACCCTACCAAGCCATGAACGGCGGCCTCTGGCTTGGCCCCAAGCCACCTCCATGGTTTGTGGTGCTCAGTCTTAAAAGACCAGCTCCCTCACAGTTATTGGCTGGCAAGTCTTCACCCACTCTTCATGAATTCCTGGGCAACACTGTGTACTCGGGAGCTCTGCTCTCTGGGAAGATGTGTGGGTGTTGGGGGATAAGAGCCAGGGCCAGGGGGACACTCTGAGGGGCACCTACCTGGCCTCACAGATCGCACCACCACAGGCCTCTCACTGCCGGCCACGAAGCCAAAGCCATATATAGGGTCTCGGTGAATGGTCACTTGTCGCAGCGTCTCTGCTGGCAGCTGCTCACATTCCATAGCATTTGCGCTCTCTTCCTGCATCACATGACTGGGGGAGGGGGAAGATGGGAGCAAAACAAGACGCAAAGGCACCTAAGCCTCAGAACCAGTGGTGAGGGACACCCATCAGGGTGTCGGCCCTGGCACCCAGGAGTTCACGAGCTTAGCTTCCTACATCCTTTGGAACCTGCAGAGGTGACGACCATCTCACATTTCAGATTGGAGAAAGGGGAGTCTAGGAAGGAAAAGCCACTTGGCTACAGGGCCAGAGCCAACAGAGGAGACTGGCGCCACTGAGGCTGTCATTCAGACTCAGTCTTTTCCTCCAAGAAATTGGGGGCGCTAGCAGGCACCTGAAAGCAAACGTGTTATTCCAATGGTTAATTGGTATGACCCCCTCGAATTGGCTATTAACTCCCTAAGGGAAACCCAAACCCTAAGGGAACAGAGCACAAAACAAGCACATTAGTGGGGAAGGAATGTGAAGTCATTTCAGAATTTAGAGCATCTTCATGAAGTCCTTGTGCAATTTTAAACTTTAATATCCCTTGGGTTATATATAAAAATAAACAATGGAGATGGCATATATAAACAAATGTGCTAATGTTGAGGACCATTACCTTACACAATTGTAGACAATGCCAACTTCTTTCAGTTAACGGGACACCTGGGAAATGGCTCCTGTGGGCAAGAAGGGGAGCTGTGTTCTGTGGCTACCCACAGACCTGAATCCCAGATGAGCCGGGAGAAGAGAAATCGCTGTCCCAACACCTGGGAGGCAGACCAGATGGTTCTCCTGGTGCCCACAACTTGAGGTACTGAAGCTTAGCAATTACACAAGGACTTTATAAAGGCCCACAGCACGGGCCAGGGAGAGGCGTCCTGGGGGCGGAGATGGGGCTGAGCACAGTATTTCAATGAACAGCCCCGAGGTGAAAAGGAGGGGAGCCTGGGGCTTGTGAGGGCACTGGGCGCCAGGGGCAGGGAAGGAGGTAAAGAGATGAATGACTGGCCCACAGGCAAGGCAGGGCAGGTGGAAGAGAGGGGCCCGGAGCCTTAGCTCTCTGGCTTGGCATCTCTCTGCCCCCTGGCTCCAGCCTCATAGCTGGGGCTTATTCTCCAGGCTCAGTGTGTATGTTCTGAAAATTAAGGTTCCAGGCAGGGCCCTTCAGAACAAAGTACAGAAGGCCAGGTGCTAATTAATCAAACTAGTATAAGTGTTTTAAAAGAAGTGGGAGGTTCTGACACTATGAGAATGTTGTTGACTAGCGGAGAATACCAAATTCCTCGGTAGCAAATGGTTTCAGGCAATTAGGATGTTTATTAGGACACAAATTCAGTAATTAGAGAGGAGCTCTAGGACTATTTATGTGGGGGGAGATTTAGAGTAATTATATATCAAAGAGATGCCACAGTCCTGGGCTTGTCTCTATCATAGATGACCACTGCTCACGTGACCCAGCCACATCGACTCTGGCTGCACCCAAGCTGGTTTGGGGTCTGTTGTCGCTTAGGGAGCCCAAAAGGGCTGCGAGGATGAAGTCAAGCCTCCTGAAGGTGAATTCAGAAACTGGCTCCTTCCCTCCCACACTGGTAAGACAAATGTTTAATGGAAAGTCTCTCAGAAGCTGGAACACGGCTGACCGGTGACCTGGACAGGCACTCCGCCAGGACAGGGGCTCAGTGAAGGTGGCCTCAGGCTGGTGCTTCTACTCTTGGTGGCAGGCAGGAGCTCAGCCTTGAGGTAGCCAGAGAAGATTTCTGCAGCCCTGGGGTGTGCCTTGCCCCCAGGGCTGCTTTGGAATGAGCCCTTTGTCTCCATCACCAGACCTCCTCAGCACTACCAGGGCCTTCTTCCTGGGATGACAGGATGCCAGCTCACTTCCGACAGACAGGGGGCCAGTCAGGGTAAGCCGGAGGGCTAGTCTGTGGCGTGGGGAGCAGGGAGCCAGCAAGGCAGATCCAGGTGCACGGAGAAGCGCTCTGTTGTGTCCCTGAACCCAGAGTGTCCTGGCCACCTCAGCCTCCACTTCGCCGCCTTTTTCTTTATTCGAAGCCGGGGGACACTTCAGTCTCCACTGGGCCTTCAGGCACCACCAATACCGATGAATATAGACATTCCTGGAGCCAGAGGAGCCAATGAGCCGAAAGCTTTTTGTGACACAAGTGTTTTGCTTTACTGTTTTGACTCATATTAAGCCATCAACAAGTATTTATTGAGTGCCTACTCAGCGGTCAGAGCCTCCGGGGACACAAGAGAAGTTATGGGTCTCTGCCCACAAAGAACCTCCACTCTAGGGGGGGTTACAAAAGACAGGTGTACAGTGAACAAGGGATTTAAGTGGTAACCGAGGATAGTATTAGGGTCCAAAGAGGGGTTCTGAGAGAGGGGTAGAGGTTCCGGAAAGGGGCAGGAGGCTGAGGTGGGAACTGGGTGGTATGGCCTGGAAAGGGATGGGAAGGATGAGAAGCCAAGTTTGGTCTATGGGCAGTGCCATCTTCCTGCAGGGGACCCAGCTCTTTCTCCCATAGCCACGGGTTCCTCTCCAGGTATGACTGGAGCACATTAGTCCCTAGGTTGTGAGTTGTCCCTAACTGAGTGGGACTACTTACCCCCAACTAGATGCTCCCCTAATTCTGTAAGTACCCCTGTCCTCACACTATCTGGGTCTTCTCAGCCATCTGTGGTCAGGAAAGAACCCCCTCCATTAGCAGGTAGAAGACCATTTTACAATGCAACTTGTCTTTTCTCTTCTGGGGTTTGCATCTTCCAGTGTCTGCAGCTCAGTCCCTCTGAAATTTGCTAAGTGCCAGAAGATTTGGGAGTGACACTGAAGGCAAGCAGTGATGGATGACAGGAGCTCAGCTGTCCATGGATCACGTGACAGCCCTCTTGGGCGGGGGATAGGCAATTTGACTTTGAAAGATGTTTGGCTTCTGGTCCCTTCAAACAGGGCAACCCTGAACAAAATTATGAAGCAGCCAGTGTTTATGGTCCCTTTACCCTCCCCAGCTTTGTTTCTGGGGCCTGCGCTTTGCTTCTGTTTTTTGCCCCAAAGCACACAATGCCTTCATCCATTCTGCCCCCTTTTTACCCAAGAAGCCCAAAGGGAACACTGCATCCTGTGCCAGACTTGACCTCTCTAATCAGTGACCCAGGTAAAGACCTCATCTCTCTCTTCTGCCTTATGCTAACAGCACTTTGCATTCTTAGATGCATTACTTCATCTGCGAAAGGCTTTCACATCCATTATCTCCTCTAACTGTCCTGTCAAATAAGCTAGGTACTGCACTTCCTCCATCCCAGCCTCCAAGGTAGGTGATTGAAGTTGAGTCCCAAAGCAGCTGGAAGCACAGTAAGGGCCCAGACTCTCAGACAGGGCTCACCATCCTGGCAGCCTCCCTACATCCCCTCGGGGTCCTGAACCTGCTGGCTATTCAGTCTTCATCGCCCCACTCCAGACTCCTGGCCGGGTCTGGATGGCTGGCCTACATCCTAATTAACCTGCCTCTCAGCATTGTTGGGAGAATGAAATGAGATCATGGCTACAGAAGCACTTTGGAAGGTTAAAAGTAGCACACAGATGTAGAGGTGGCGATATAACTGGTAGCATTATTTGGGGTGGCTGAAATAAATTTCATTGGCTTCATACAATCCATGACCTGCCCCATCAACTCCTGGCTTGGAAGAGGCAGTCCAACAACGTATTCCGTCCCCTGGCTTTCCAGGCAGACGACTCTCAGACAGCCTGGCTCCCTGTGGGTGCCCGGCTCTAGCGGCTAAAAGGATCCTCTGTCGCCATCCAAAGAGGGTCCAGGAACTGAAGCTCAAGCTGATGACTGTTGCTAGGCAGGACATGGTGAAAGGACAGGTGAACTGAGATGGATGGATCTGGAGCTGATGCTTTGGCCCCTGCCTAGTGGGCATAAAGGACAGAAATTCTAGCAGCTAGAGTCCCAGGCATCAGCTTCAAGTTCCCCCTCCCTCCTTGCCTTTGGCTCTTTTTTCTTTACATTTGGTTGGCTCCTTGGGGAGTCTTGTCACTCCCCCTCACAACTGGCAAGATTTGGAGCCATGTGGGGCCAATTAGCCCTGTGATTTCAATCACGGGAGCCTGACTCTCCAGGAAGCTCCAGAGGATCCAGCATGGCAGCTGGGCCCCCAGAGATGTCATCTTCTGCTGGTGGCAGAGATGGGAGCTCCATCCCCAGGGCTCTGGAATGGCCTCTGACAAGGAGCTTGGATGCAAACCCTTCTTCTGTAAAGAAGCCCTCGCTGAGACTAGCTACTCCTGATCCTAGCAGCGCTGACCAAACTTGCAAGTGTCTATGCATCATCCGGGGGGACAGAAAAAAATGATCCTGACGCAGTAGGTCTGGAGTAAGGACTGAGTTTCTAACAAATTCCTGGGTGGTACCACTCCACTGATTCACAGACCACAATCTGAGAAGCAAGGGTAGGTGAGAACGCTATGCTCAAGCCATAGGAGAGCCATGATCAGGTGGGAAGGACTCTGGTGCTTTCGTTCAGTCAGGTAATAGCATTGAAGGCCCCAGTCAAAACACAAATACTACCTTGCAGAAAGGACACATAAATTCTTGCAAACGACAGGCTCGCTGACTGTAGTGATTTACCCCGTGAGAGAATAGGGAGGGTTCTAAATGTATATGAAGCAAGACAGAGAAAGCTGCTGATAGGGAAAAGGAGAGAAAAATATGGCTGGGTGGGGCACTGCTGAAGAGTTTTGTTAGCAGAAGAACAGTCTGGAGTTTGAGACATCTGAGAACGAGGTGAGGAAGATTCTGGAAGAGAGAACAGTATGGAAAACAACAACGACTGCCATTCATTACGACCTTGCTAGACACCAGGCACTGTCCACGTGTTACCTCACTCCAGCCCCGCAACAACCCACCAGTAGGCCATATTATTGCCATTTTGCAGATTGGGAAACTGAGATTTGGGGAGGATCACTAAGCAGCTTCAGGGCACACACTGGATCTGCACTGTGGGAGAACCACAATGGCAGCCCAGGTCTGACCTGACTTCAGAGCCAATTTCCTACACCATTTCTGCCAACGACCTGTGGTTGGCAGCTGCCCAGGAGGCAATAAGCTGACCCCGTGGGAGGAATCAGCAGACTGTTCCTCTGAGGTGAACTGAGGGTTAGCCCAGTGCTATCTGTCAGAATAGACTCCCTCCTTGAAGCCACCACATCGGAGGGGACGTGCTGGAGACCCCAGCCCTGATCTGACTTCCTACATGCCTCTAAGTCTACCTTCCCAGAGGACAGTCACCCCACAAGGCCTGACATGCCTGTTAACATCACTCACCACCAGACAGAAGCCCTCAGTCCTCTGATCATCCCTCAGAGCCCATCCCAACAGTGGTCTGTTCATACCCCAATGCCACCCTTCTCTTCCTTTCAAACCCTGCCGCTGTGCCCTGTGGAACCCCCAGTCAATAGCAAACTCCCCTATCTCCCTTAATATTGACATATCGTCTGAAAGTGCCCTTCATCTTATTTCCCAGTGGAGGCCTGGTTTATTCCTTGAGGATATTAATTGCCCACCAGTCCTCTCGAGTGGAAGCTGGTTTTATTTTCCCTCTCAAATCTCACGACCTTCAGGGCCTGCAGGTGGAGTAGGCGGCCGCCTGGCTTGCCAACTCTGCCTCCAGGCCGTTCCTCCTCCTTCCTTCTGCAAAAAATCCTGCTCCTCTGAGGACATGCCTGCCGCCCACATCTCTGACTTTCTCCCTCCTCATTGTTATCTTTGACTTCCTGGGTAAGCGCCCAGTCTGACCGAGGACTTTAGTTTCCACTCTTTTTTTATTGTGGTGAAACATACATAACGTAAAAATGGACCATTTTTATGGCTCAGTGGCCTTAAATGTATCCACTTGTTCTGCAACCATCCTCACCATCCGTCTCCAGAACTTCTCATCACCCCAAACTGTAACTCTGGACCACTGAAGACCAACTCCCCACTCCCACATCCCCCTAGTCCTGAGCAATGATTTTTTTTTTTTTTTTGCCTCTGTCTCTATGAATCTGACTCTTCTAGAAACCTCATATTGGTAGAATCATGTAATATTTGTCCTTTTCTGACTGGCCTCCTTCACATAGCATTAATGTCATCAAGGTTCATCCATGTTAAAGATGTGTCAGAATTTTCTTCCTTTTGACATCCGAATAATATTCCATTGTGTATGTGTATGAAATTTTCCTCATCTGTCAACAGACACTTGTGTTTTTCTACCTCTTGACTGTTGTGAATAATGTTGCTATGAACGCGGGTGTAAAATATCTATGGGAGTCCCTGCTTTCAATTCTTTCATGTCTAACCCCAGAAGTGGGATGGCTGGATCACATAGGAATTCTAGGCGTAATTTTTTGAGGAGCCGCTATACCATTTTCCACAGTGACAGCACCATTTTTCACTAGGGTTGTTATGTCTCCACCTCTTTGCCAACACTTGTTATTATTTCTTATTATAAGAAATATTTTCTATTATTTTCATATCAGCCGTTCTATTGGGTGTGCCTGCTCCAGTTCTTGATCTCGTCAATGGTGAATTTGGCATCCACCTGGTGAGAGGGGGCCTCCAACAACAACTTCCACGCTTTGCTCAGCCACTCACTCCATTGCCACCCCTAGACTTTGGGTCGTCATCTAGCAGCAGATGTTGCCGCACCTCCCCAGTCTCCTTCGCTGTCAGCCCGCACTCTGCTATCCCACCTATCCTGATGCTTCACTTCCGCATGGACTCCAGGGCTGACCCGACAAGGATTCAAGGAATGCAGGAATAATAGGAATGCATCTTGAGCACCTAGTCACATCCCACTTCCTATGTCCTTTCCCTGGAAATCTGTCTTTATTCTACGAAGAGTCCATTCTTCATCCTTGGGTCTCAGCTTAAATGTTACTTCCTCAGAGAGGCCTTCCCCCTAATTATTCATTTTTTTTATACTCTCCTTCAAGCACCTCCTTATCTTAATCTCCCTTCATGTCTCGATTAGAGCACCGGGTCTATCACTAGGTTCATTTTCCTGCAGACACCTTCAATTCCCTACCTTTCTCTCCCTTTGTTACACTTGCTTCGCAAAATCTTACAACTTGATGAACTCTCACACACACACACACACACACACACACACATTCTCCATGTCAGTATTTGAGTAGCTGAAGGCAGCTGGAGAAAAACCACACCATTGGGTAGATGACTTTCACTTTAAATTCAATCACAAACCTGGTATGGGTTTTCAACAGAACCACTTTCTCACATCTCACTCATGAAAATGACTATTTCATAGCTCTCCCCTCCATTTTCCTCACCTTCTCATTTGCCCCAGCAAGTTTCAGCTGATGACCTTATCCCATATGTTACCGAGAAAGCAGAAGCCATCAAATGAAAACTCCCTCATCTTACCATCAAATCTACACACCATCCTGTCTGCATCTGTATCCATGAGTTCTCTTATCCTCCTATTAAAATGGAGGATGTTTCTTTTCTTCTATCAATGGTAGATCTCTTTGTTTATGCTTGAGTACCTGTCGTCTCTTTGAGGTTTTTGCTGCTTTGGGCATTCACTTTCCTCCCTAAATCTTTCATCTGTACACCTCTCCAGAATTGTGCTAGCATGCTGATAGAAATCATCTATCATTAAGAAAGCAAACAGAAACCACTTCTTTCTCCACAATCCCTTCACATTGTCCTCATTTCCTGCTCCCCTTCCACAGCAAAAACGTTCAAGAGTTTCCTACACAATATTGTCTCCACTTCATCTCCAACTTGCTCCTCAATCCATTATACTCTGGCTCCCTTATCTGCCAGTCCAGAGGTGCTCTTGTTAAGATCACCAAAGGCCTTCCAGGTCGTCTCTCAGTCCTCATCTTACTCGACCCCTTACTTCCCAGCTTTGTGCCTAGTTGAACTCTCCCTTCTTCCTGAAATGCTCTCTTTTCTTAGCTGCTATGATTCTCTTCTTAGTCTCCAGTGAACTCTCTGCTTTTTCTTAGTCCCATTTGTGGACTTTTCTTCTTCTATTTAGTCACTAGGTACAGCATTTCTTCCCAACTTAGCCTCTACTCTCTTTCCCAAGGTGATCTCATCAGTCCCCTGGCTTTCCATACACATCTGTATGCAGACAGCTCCCAAATCTGCATTCTATCCTCATCTCTCTGAGAGCTCCCAATTCTCCTCTCCAACTCTCTACTCTGAAGGCTCCACTTTTATGTCTTACAGGAATCTCAAAAGTAACATGTCCGAAGCTGAACTCTTGATTTCTTCCTGTTCACATTTAGGCCTCCCTCTGCCTACCTCATTTCACTTGATCTGAGCCAAAAGGCCGAGAAGAGATGCCTACCTCATTTCAGAACGTGGCACCCACATCGTTTCAATGACTCAAGCCAGAAACCTCAGAGTCATTCTTGAGTCTGTCTGTCCCTTTCCCTTATCCTCACCTTCAGAATCGGGCCAACTCTTTCCATCTCCACAGCTGTCACCCAGTTTAAGCCATCACCATCTCTCTCCCAGATTGCTCTGTGCTGGTCTCCCTGTAGCCACTGCTGCCCCCTTCAAGTCTGACTCTACAGATCTTGCGGAAGTGCGAATCAGATCTTATCACTCCTCCGCTTAAAACCCTGAAGGTATTTCCAACTGCATGTAAATAACACCTAAATGTTTTTTCACAGCCTACAAGGTCCTGTGTGGCTCTCCAGCCCTCCCTGACAAACCCTTTTCATGCTACTCTTACTCTGCCCTAGTATAGCCTGGCCTCACTGGCCTTTCGGTTTCTGATCATCTCAAGTTCAATTCAACCTCAAGGCCTCCCCACCTGATTGTCTTCATTTCTGGAAACCTCTTTCCTAATTCTTCACATGGCTGATCTTTCATTCTTCAAGTCGCCATTTGAATGTTACCTCCTCAGAGAGGATAACTCTGCTTGTTATCCCTTTTACTGAAACCTGTTTGTTTCCTTCATGAGATTTGTCAGCATCTGCAATTATAGATGCATTTATATGATTATTTGTCTGTAACAATATATCCCGTAAGTAATGTAATCCCACAACAATAGAAATTCTATCTCTTTTGTTTTCTCCATCTCCTAGTATGGTACCTGCATATAGTAGGTGCTTAATAGATATTTTTTAAATGGATCGATGGATGTGTAGATAGGTGTGATTTTGAAGATACAGATGAGGATCCTCTGGCTGTTCCATATATTTCATTATCAAATAGCTATTGGTTCTGTCTACGTATGGGAAAGTTGGGTTGCTAATGGGGAGTCTAGACCATGGGAGAAACCCTTCAACATCTCTGGCCAAAGTTAAAGTTAGGGAGAGAAAGAAAAGGAAGAGTACAAGGAGGGGGTCAATCTAAGAAGAAACAGGAGTCAGCATGGCCCCATTCCTTTTGAGGATGCCGGGGTAGGGAAGTCTAATGGTGATTCCTTCTTAGGGAAGGAATATTTCTTCAAAGGAAAAATAAGTTTCCTTTCAGAACAGCTGGAGGCTAAGTTGGGGGGTGGGAGACTGGGAGGGATAACTCTGTATAGTCCTTTCTACTCCTAAGAGTCTCTGGGTAAACAATCTGGTTGCTTTCCTAGGATTGCCTCCTTTTTTTCCCTCCAAGTCTTTAAGGCCCTGCAACTTCCTCTTCCACTGAGCTTGGACAAGCATCTTCTGGAAAACCTGTTGGTGTCTGGATTCCTTTTCTAGTTTCCAAACAGTTACTTTCCTCCAGTGGGCTGGAATGGAAACACCTATCACCTGTTCTAGCAGGTCAAGAGGGAGCAGTTAGAGAGACCAGGGCCGCCATTTTTCCTTTCACAAATACCTGGGAGCCTAGAGTCACCTCAGAAAACACCAACCCCAGTGTTTCTGAGAGGACACTGCAAAGAATCCTCTCACAAACCCCCCACCGCTCCCTACTTCTCCCTCCAGAGGCTACACATCCAGTAGACTCAGACATGTTGTCTAATAGGCCCAGACACGCACTTAAACTCTCCCTGCTGGGGAGGTGACAGATGTGAGGGCTGTGCCAGATGTGAGGCTGATGCCATATGGCACTGTGGGTCATAAGGTCTGAAGCTGCTGCCACTGAGCTGTGGCGGAGTTAGTGGGGAGATCCTTGTATTTTAGCCCCCACTCACCTGTCACTGGCAAAGGCAGTGAGGGGGAACTAGAGCTATGAAATATTCACGGGAGCTTGAAGGAGCTGTCATGTCACTCCAATGAGCCCTGGGCACCCCAGCCCCCACCTTCCATGTACCACACCTAATATTTCTGAGGAAGGCAGAGACAGAGATTGACTGATGAGGAATAGAGGGGAAGACAGCTGAGCAGAAAGGGGGCCAGACAGCAGGAGGGAGGGATAAGGAGAGGCAGAGAAAAACAGAAGTGCAGAAATGAGATGAGAGGAGGGCCTCGGTGGCAGTGAAGGAGAAAGCACAGTCATGGGCAAGGCAGGCCCTCCAGAGAACATGTGCCTGCCACCTCTGGTTTGCATTACTTTTTAGAGGCCCACTCCAGAGCTGCCTGCTCTCCCAGTGCCCTTGAGCTTCCCCCAGCTTTACCCCAGGGCTCCTGCTACTGTGAAAGGGCCACCTGATAATGAGAGTCTCCTGGTATTGGACTTTGGGTGATCAAGCTTTTCCTGGAGGGCCACTGCTATTAAAATGCCATGCTGACAGGAAATGGCACCTCTCCATTCCACAGATGGGCAAATCTGACACGGCCTAAGGAAGAGACCCAGGACACTGACCTGATGTGGGCCAATTCCTCAGCCACCGCAGGCTGTATTATTCTCGTGAAAGAGATTGAGATCAAGGGGAGAAAATAGGAAGGGGAGAGGATTCCAGAAGGTGGGAGGGAATGGTCATGATGGGAAAAGTGGAGTTGGCAGGGAAGGGAGCAGCAGGCCTGAATTCGTCCCCTCAGTGAACACATCTCTCTGAGGCCAGGCTGGGCTGCAGAGCTCTGGCACAGAATGAGAATCCAAGAGAGGGTCCCTGGCCATAGAGATCTCTCTGCTCTTGGCTCCTAGCCTCTTGTCTGCCAAGGGCTGAACTGTAAACAAGGCTTGGAGGCCAGATAGGGGGAGCAGGTGTGGGCAGGAGCGGCTGGGAACATCCCAATAAGTAGCTGCCTCCAGCAGCCAAAGATCCAGGGCTCAAAGAGTACCCCTCTGGGGGGCAGGTGCTTGGCAGGTGCCCACAGCACAGGGCTCCCAGAAGAGCCTCCCGAAAGCAAAGGAGAGCCTACTTGGCTGGCTGGCTGGCTGTGCCGTCTCCCTCCTCTCTGTGAGGTCACCGGACATTGATGGTCTGGGCCACCAGCCTAAGATGTCCCTAACCCCTAACTCTGGTCAAACAGCCAGAGATCTCAGAATTGGCAAGGACCCCTGGAAGTTATACACTTCACCCTTGTCCACCCCCTGCGGATTTCTGGAAGCAGCAGGGAGAGAGGCTTCTAGAGGAAGACTGCAGCTGGGTACTACAGGAGGGGGCCAGGTTTGGGCAAGGAGAGAGGGAGGGCATGGAGAACAGGCTCAGAGACAGAAGGGAGCAGGGGGTATTGGCAGGAGGCCTGAAGACCACAGCCTGAGTAGAGGAGGGGCTGCTGGGAAAAGACGAGCCTAGCAATAAGAAGCTGGAGCCTACCCAGGTAGACAGTGAGTAAACCTTGCCATCCTTCCTCCCTCCCCTACTCCTTCATGTCCAGTTCTGCTGGGGTATAAAGCCCTCTCCCCAGTGCCCCCTTGGGGACTTTGTGAGAGAGGCAGTCCAGTCTAGCTGTAGCTGGACTGAGAAAAGCATATCTATCTGGCTGCTTTGCCTAGATGCCATCTGCCCCTGTGAGGCTGAGATGATGCAGGTGGTATATGAAGCCCAGGCACCATGCCCGGCAGGCGCCAGGCTGACCTCCTGTAAGGGAGCAAACAGGAGCAACCTCTGGCTTCTCCCTCTGTGTGCCATCTCCAATCTGTCCATCCAGGAGCACGGGGTGGGGGCAGGGCCGAAATCAGGCCAAGAAGCAACTCAAAAAAGAGGTTATGTGAGCAGAGGCCTGGCAAACTCGGGTCATGCCGTCTGGAGACATCCAGAAGATGCCAACTACAGCTTCAGGACAACGAGACACCTTTTAGTCTCCCTAACTGCCTCTTCCGACTGAGAAAGAGGAAGGAATTATAAGGTCTTTCCTAAAGAAAGGGAAAGATCCTATGGGATCAGAAAAAGAGAGGGGGTTGGTGAACCATCCATCTAAAAATATGGTGGTACTTGGGGGAGAGGGGTGAACTACCCCCTGTCCGTTTCCTGGAGGTGAATGGCAGGAAAATTGCAAAGCTTAGGGGGCCCTTGCACTTGTCTTTGGGTGGGGGTGGAGAGGAGACTGCACTCTATTCTGCCACCAGGGTTGGGGAAGACTGAATCCTCAGGAATCCTAAGAACCCATAGGCTCTGTACTGGGCAACACAGATTCACCAGGGGACCTCAGATTTGACTCACGGAGGTAGAAAGGCAAACCCGTGCATTGTAGAAAGAACCAAAAAGGGTGAGGAAAAATGATTTTGGAGGGGGCCTAACCCTCCATTACCCAGAATGTTCTATTAATCAAAAAAGCCCTTTGGCAAGCATTTAGGTTTTGGCATTACAGAGTGCATTTGTAGTTTTTTCAGTGACGAAGATCCATAGTTGGGACTCTGCAGAATATTACTGCAGAATAATGCAAGCTCTGCTCCCACGTCCCTTCTTATAAGGGGGCTATAGTGGAGACCCTGGCTGAGAGTCAGAGGCTCCCTCTGCCAGCTTTTAGATAACATGCACTTATGCATTCATTCATACATGCAAGCAAAATTCACTGGGCACCTACTATGCCCGGTCCAGTGCTGGGTACTGGGGATTGATTAGGCACAGGCGGTCCCTTTAGGCAGATTGCAGTCTGAGGTGGGGACAGGCATGTAAGCAAATATAAAACCATGGCGTGACAAGGGGCAGCAGAAGATACTATGGGGACACAGAGGAGGGTCTGTTCCCCACTCCCCACGAATCCCAGAAGATCCCCCTATCTGAACAGTGAAGGTGAATAGGATTTCAGCAGATGAACAAGACAGAGAAGGGCATTCCAGGAAAGGAATGTCAAATCACAGCAAATGAATAATAAGGAAGATTCAGTAAAGAGGAAAACCTCTAGATATTTAAGTCACTGCAATTAAGTGAAGAAATCAGAACAAATTCAGGCAAAACTGAAGGGAATCTTTAATCTCTGGTGGCAGAAATGAGAAGACTACTTCTGAAAATATGTAGTACACTCAGAAGAGGCCAGAGAGACAAATAGGGACACAGCCCAGCATTGGGGTTACCAGCCAAGTGTCCTATGTACTACCCCAAAGCTACACATGGAAGGCCCCTCCTTCCGATGCACAGAGGCAGAAAGGGTGGACCGTCAGCAGCTGCACTGAGATACAGCCACAGCAATGGAGACTGCAGTCACGAGGCTCACTTGCCCCTTTACGACCACATCGAAGATGGTCCCTGGGAGACCAGCTCTGTGAATGGGCCAGGGTCAGCGATTGGAAGTTAAAGCAACTGCACTGTAGGACCAGATGTGATACACATCTGGGATATGTGGCCACATTCAGTTCAGGTCACAGGGGCCATCTTAGGGGAAGGAGGGACAAGTATTGATAGGCACAGAGATATTATACCCAAGTATCAAATATGGGCTGCGGAAGCCTTGGCCAAGAAACAAGCTCATTCTCCCTTCCCAGGAGGTAGGAAGATGGCTTTGCTGAGCAAGGCCAGTAAGGCTCTAAAAACTTTTTAGAAAAATAATTCCTAAGAGAGGTACTCAGATTGAGCCATAACGTCGAATTAACAACTTCAAGCCAGCAGACCAGACACTTGTCTAATTAATAAAACTTATAAAGCAGAACAACTTATTGATGTTACAGGCATGGCATTTAGTACAACAAAACCCAGCTCCATGCAGGGCGCTCCAAGTTCACTAGGAGGCCCTTTTCCTGCCAACCAGCACAATCCCTTTCATGCAAAGAAGGGGCTGCGGAAAGGAGAGGACAGGGCAGAGCGCTGGGCAACTGACCTGGGAGGAGAAGGGACAGCTCCAGGAGCCTGGCAGGGGAAGGCAATGGGAGAAGCTCTGTCTCTGGCACAAATTTGCCAAAGATTAGTTCCAACCTGTGCTTTGGAGGCAATGGATCTGGAATGCCAACTCCGGCAAGTGACTTAACCTTGTGAACTTCAGTTCCTACACGGATAGTACCTATTTCAAAGTACTTGCATGAAGAGTAAATGTATACATAAAGTGTTGGCAAAAAGTAAGTGCTCCATCAGTAATAGCTATTAGTAATTATTGTTGTTATTTTTAGCCACCTACTAATAGGATCTGCGGTCCTGTTATAGCCCACTTGGTTTGCCTTTCTCTACAGAAAGTAATGGGGGTGATTTGAAAACTAATTCAAATCTCTTTAGACCTTGGGCCCTGACTTCAGATCAGCACAACAAATAAGCTTTGCTGTGAGGAAAACCAACACTATTTTACGACTTCATTAAAGCCAACTTCTCATCAAATTTGTAGTGGTTAACAGTGTGGGTACTGAAGTAAGACTGGGTGAGAATTCCAGCTCTGAATTTCCCTAGCTGTGGGACCTTGGGCTTGTCCACCTCTCTGTGCCTCGATTACCTCTTCTGTGAAATGGGGATAATATTAGTATTTACCTCATAAAGTTGCTGTGAAGGTTAAGTAAGATAATACATGTAAAAGCACTTTATGGCTGTGCTTGGCACATGAAAAATGCAGAATGTGGGCTACTGTCCTTACCTCTAAAGGGCTTGGCACAATGCTAGGCACAGAGCAACAGCAGCTACTATGCTCATCAGAGCAGAAGGGAGATCTGTGCCTTCTCTGGGAGGGGGCCTGAGTGGCTAGCCTTGATGATCGCAGAATCCCCTCCTGAATTTTTTTTTACACAGCTCATAAGAAGCAATGGGTAGGTGCCGCAACTCCCACTTGCCAAGGTTTCTACAGGTAAGGCACCACCTGGTAGGGCAGGCTTGGGCCCAGCGATGCTGTGCGAATGCCTAGGCCCGGCAAGGGCAGGCCTGCTGGGGTGCAGGGCCTTGGGGAAACCAAGGCGCTGGAGAAAAGGCACCTAGAAACCCCGCGCTTGCATTTTGTGACCTGGGGCGCCCCCAGACTGCGCTTGCTACAGAACTTGGAAACCGGCAAGCCCCGGTCGTCTGGTGGGGAGGGTGGCCCTGAGCCCCCCCCCCCCCCCCCCCCCCCCCCGAGGGATTGTCCCGCGGTGGTTGCTACCCGGATTCTCGCTCTCTCCGCTTCTTCTCTCCCTCCCCCACCACCTCCAGCCCGAAAACTTCCCGCTCAGCCGCCACTTCTCCACCGTGTCCCAACCCCCAGCCCGGTGCATCTTGCTTTCCAATTTCCTCACAGGTGCCGAGAAGGGGGTCCACAGGCAGCACGATGCCCGAACGTCTCCAGGGGGTTGGGGTGGGGGGCGGGTTTCGGATGCCGGCATGCCAACTCCATCCATCGACTGCGGGCACCCGAGCGGGCGCGCACCCGGGACCGGGGGCCCATGCCAGAGCCACTCCGAGTCATTGTGAGGGCTGCCAAGGACCCTAGTACTGGGCTGCCGACTTCCCCACCCACCCAAGACATCAGCTTCAAAGGCCAGGCACCCGATTTCTGGCCCTTGCCCAGGCGAGCCGGCTGCACCCAGCGTGGTACTTACTGTCGTGGACCTCGCCTGGCCGGGGCAGGGCGGCTGTCCGGCCCGGGCAACCTCTCGCCTTCTCCTCGCGCTGCCTCCGGCTGTGCCCAGCACCGACGGTAGCGGCAGCAGCAGCGGCGTCCGTAGGAAGAGAGAGATCACGCCTGCCTTAGAAACCCAGCTCCTGCTGTGACCAGAATCTAAAGAAGGAGGCGACTGGCTCGGCCCCAGAGCCGCGGCTGAGGTGGCGAACTAGCTAGTGAGCAGCTGGTAAACACGGCGTCTGCTGCTTCCAGCGCTCCGAGGAGCCCTCCCTCCCCTGCCCTGCCCCTCCCCCCCAGGCGGGGTCCTGGGGAGAGCGGGGGAGCCGGGAAAGGAGGCTGGAAGGACAGCTGCCGCGGGGCCAGCACTTCCTAAGTGCGGCCACTGTGCTTTAATATCTATTTCCTCAATCCAGCTTCCTCCCCATTGTACAGAAAAGAAAACCGAGGCGCAGAGGAGCAAGCAAACAACCCCCCATACACAAGCTAGTATTAAGCAGCAGCAGGGCCAAGATTCCAGACCAGAGGGGTCTCAAGAACGCTGCTGCCTGCCTGGAAGCCACTTCATGACACTGCAGTCTACCTCCTGTTCCCTCACTGTGTGAGTGGGCTAAGGGACCACGGCAACTCTGGGTCAGCTTGCTGGTGGGGCTGGAGAGGTGGGGGTAGGGGCCTGGAAGGCAGGACCCAGTGCCAGGGGTGGTGGTCACTCCTCTTTAACTTAGTTTCCCTACTATGTGTCAACCTTGCAGAGACAGAAGAATATGAGGACAGAAGGGATATGAGGAGGAAGCCTCTGTCCAGGTGCCATCCACAGTCAGGTACCAAGCCTGTGAGATCCAGGTTATGTTAGAAGGATCAAAGGTGTGTGTGGTGGGGGCGGGGGTTGGTGGTGGTGGTGGTGCAGATATCCTAAAGGAGCAAGCACCCAGTGCCCTCAGAATCCCTCCCACAGCAAAACCTGGTGAGTCTCTGGTGGGAACATGGGGAGATGGGCTTGCAGCGAGCATGGGAAAGGTGTTGTTCCCCCCAGGACTGAGTCCCACTCCTTCTTGGTCCTGGTGTGAGGTGAGACCCCCACCACCTGTTCCGCTAAAGGTAGAGTAGAAGGCAGTCTTGGCTGGAGATTAAGCCCTGTGGCTTCTCTGTGGGTGCTTCCTTACTCTCCTGGTGTTGGCAGTGACACCTGTGAAATGGGAAAGATTTCTCACTCCTTCCTTCCTGGTCACAATGATGAAACAATACAGCATTGCTGCCCTTCTATTCTGATCATTAAAAAAAAAGAACAGTTTTGGAACTTGTATTCCTCCCTGCCTTGCCCTGGCTTATCCATTCATTTAGTGACTATTTATTAGCACCTGTCTACTATGTGTCCACACCGGCAAGGAAAAGCACACAGGGCTGGAAGTTAGGAAACACATTCGAAGTCCTCATTCATTGACTAAACAATTGTGTGATCCTGGCTGAGTCATGTCTCCTTTTGGGACCTCAGTTTTCTTATTGGTCAAACAGGGATCGGAACACCTCCCCATTCGACTTCGCTGGGGTGTTTGCGAGGCTCAGTGGAGATAATGGATGTGAAAGAGATTTGAAAAGTATAAAGCCACTAGACAAATGTCAGGGATTAGTCTGTCTCCAAGGTGGGAGGGGGCTGCTGGGAAGTAAAGCTTAAAAGAAATCCTGGCTGCCTCTCCCAAATTGATTGCACTGAATTCCATCTTCCCTGATTCACTGATCCCACACCTGGGCAGGAGCCTCTGCTCTGTGAAATATCGTCTGCCCTGAGCAGTGTCCATGGCACTTTGGGTTAGTGATGACCTGGCCTTAAGCCGGGAGATTGTTTAGGGGACTCGAATGGAACCAGAAGATAGTCTTGGCTCTCTCGGTTTCTAATTCTTTGCAACAGAAGCTTCCCCCCTACTTCTCCCCCCCCCCATCTCCATCTGAGCCCATCTGGGTAGAAACCACTTCAAGTTCCCAGAGACACCCCTTGAGGAAGCACATGACTCATGTTGGAAGGCAGAAGGTGGCTTTGAGGGTGGACACTTATTTATTTTGGCGCTCCGGGTTCAGTCAGGCTAGCTGAGATCTACAGCAGAACTAGTAGAGCCACTGGGAAGATTCACCCCTGCCAGCACCCCTCCCCTCTCCCCGGCAAGTATACCTACAATCTGAATTATAATACTATGCTTGCTGTGAAAATGCAGCTGCAAATCTCCAGAAGCACTCTCGTCTACTCTCTGCTACCCTAAATAAATACACACGCTAAGGAAACACAGGGTCTTGCCAGGCAGTTTCCAGACAAATCTCCTGGTTTCCTTCCTTCCTCTGCTCTTTGCTACCAGAGTGTCACCCTGAAGTCCCTTGGATATAAAACTAGAGTTGACACCAAATAGGAAGATACTCAGAAAACTGGACACCATGGCTGGTCAAACCCACAGCTGTACTGCACAGCTTTGGGGGCTGAACTGGAATGGAACTTAGAGGTAGTGGTAGAAGGGACCCCAGCTATGGCCCAAGGTACCCTGGGCCAGCACGTCCACACTGAACCTCCTTTGGCAGCCCGGAAGCCCATCCCTCTTCTGGTTCATAGATTCTCTCAATGTCTCCATAGATTCCGTTGTCACATCCATCTCACCCAGGCTGCTCCTCTTAATAAAGTGCCCCTGCAGCCACTTCAGACAGCCTGATGTTATCCTTCATTCTCTCGCCCTTCTTCCCAGCGTGGGCCACACAACAGTGATTCAGGCCTCCTGGTCACAGTACAGTCTCCTGGGGGAATGTTTCCTGACCGCCCAAGCCAGGTGTGACAGGAGTTTCCGGTGTGGGTGTATCAAATATTCCATCCTTGCCCTGTCAGGGTGGCCTGGGCCCTGGATTCAGAGTCTTGTCCTGAATTCCCATGACCCCTCCTCGGCCTACCTCTTCTTCCCTACGCCAGCTGCCACGGCTCCCCTCCAGCTATATAACCTGAGTCCAATTTGCAAAGCCTTTCTGCTTTTGGTGATTATCAATACCCTCCCCCACCTCATCTATTGCCCCCTAAAAGGCCAGAAAGCTTCAAGATCCAAAGGAATGAATCACCGATGGTGAAATTTCAGGCTCAATGACAGGCAGTTGAGGAAACATATTTGATCACATCATGTTTACCTATGTGTAAAGCTGGCCCTGAGGATATTCTGGCATTTCCCCTTGACTATAATGAAGACTTGGAATAATAGCAAAGACGGCAATAGGAAACACACCAGGCTGGGAACAGGGACACCTTGCAGCTCATTCCAGCTCTGGCATTAATTAGGCATTAATACTGTGGCTCTATACTTTCGCTTTCTAGGTCTCAGTTTCCCCATAAGAAATAAACAAATAAACAAACAAACAAAAAAACCCAGATTAGCTAATTTCCAGGGTCTCTTTCAGTTCTAAAAGGTTCATGTTCTAAGCTATCTGGCCCTGAAATAGAGCAATGTTCCCTCCAGAGTGGGCCCCCATTCAGGGACAGGGGGCATGGCACTGTGCACGCACAGGCATCAGCCAGGGATGAAGGGCTGGCACAATGGGCATGGGCCTGGAGCTGGTATTCAACAGTGTAGCCCGGGTCTACCCCACCTTTGGTAGGGAGCAAAGGGAGAAACTATTCATTGCCCTCCACTCTGTCTTGAGGATAGGACCCCTCAGATTCACAGTGATGGCTTTCTGCCTGCGACCCCTCTCTGCCCTTCAGGATTGATTCCTGATACCCCAGGATCAAGGCTGACACTCCAAGGTGAACACCTATACTGCCATTACACGTACTCAAACCTTCCATTCCTGCCATCATGGATGGTACACAGCTGCTGCCTCAAGCCCGGAGTTGACTGTCCTGACAGCCCTGCGCCCCCACAACCTACTTTGGATGCAGCAACTAAAGGGTTAATGCCTGGCCCAGCAGGGGCCCTCTAGAACACACTGCCCTAGAGCTCTGGGCTGTTTATTCTGCCTGGTCAGTGCCTGAGTCCTATAAGCAATACAGTAATTTTCGTATCACCCTAGTCTAGGGGAGTAGCCAAGCCCCACTTCCCACCTAGGCCATTTCTCTGGAAGATTTGTCAAGGTCTTTCTGAATCGAGGTATGCCCCATCCCCTGCCTCTGAGTCAGATGGGCCCGGGTTGTTTCACAGATGGGCGAATAAGAAGGCAGCAGGGGTTGGGGTGGGTGCCTGTTTTGTAATTAGCAGCAGCTGCCCTTGACCCTCTGCCCCATGGTCTGGATCTTGTTGCCAGAGAATGAAGTCAACTGTGCTGCAGTTGGGGGGACACCCTTCCAGCTATTACCTTATTGGATACTGATTCTATATCTCTCAGTGGGCCCCCCACCCCCTTCTACCCACTTAGGGGTTGTCAGGTGCTCCTGGCTGCCCCCCAGACCTGCCTGGGGTACCTGCCACCATTTTCTTTCCCTACTTTGTAACAGACCCCTTCCCTTCTGCTCTTCGCCACAGCAAGACTCCCCAGCATTGAAACCCCCCTCACTTAGCCCCTGTCTTCCTTCCCTCCAGTATTCCACATCTTTCTCCCTGCCAAGGCCTATGTGCTCCAATGGGTGCTTAGCCCCTGCAGTGCGAATGTTCTGTTCTTGCTGGGCCAGTATTAATTTGCTCTCATTTGAGAGCTGCTTTGTTAACATGCGTGGCCTTTTCTGGATGTGTAGTGCTGCTCCCTGCTGCCTCTGTTACCTCCACACCCACACCCTCCTTAACCTTGTAATAATGGGCCCTTCCCTGTGGAGAGGGGGTTGGGCTTTTTCAAAGGCCTTTCTTGTAGAGGCTTTAGTAGTTCAGTATATCCTCACAACTGCAGGAGGAAATAAAGTGGTGATTGCTGATCTCTGTTGGATTGGTGAGGAAATCAGAAACCGGGGCTCCTTGAGGTCAGAAGGCCTGCCTGCATGGACAGACACTATATGATGGCCAAGTGGGCCTAAAACCAAGCTCTTTCCCCTAAGACCCCATGTGCTTATGTCATTCACCTTCAGCACTGCCATGGGAGGCCTCAACCAAGTCCCCAGAAAAGTGTGGGGATGCACACACCCTCATACACAATTTTGCTTATGACTGTGTGAGGGGACACAGATCTCTGAAAGTCAAGACCCTGCATTGGTGTTTTTGAAAAGCCACCCAGGTGATTCTAATGTGCAGCCAGGGGTGAGAACAACTCCTTGAAAGGAAGATGAAAAAACAAGAGATGAGAGTACTAAAGTTTTAGCAGCAAAGAGCTCTCTTAAAAATTTTGAGTCTCCAGGAAGAACTGAAGACAGAATAGTAGGATGCGAACGGTGGCCTAGCTTCCCTGCCTCAGTTTCCCCCTTTCTATTTGAAGGGAATCCCTCTGCAGGCTTTCTCAGCATGGTCCTAGGCCTGGACTGACTTTGTAAATCAGGAGACACTTAATTTCCTGTGTGAGAGGGGGGGTGTACAGAAGTGCACCCCCTCCACATGTACAAGTGCTGGTCAGCTGCTGTGTACACACATCCTTAGTGTCTTCTGCCGGCAAAGGTGGAGCTGAATTCCCCTTAGTAAGGGTTTGGGGTCTCTCTGGAGGTGAAGGACAGAGATTTTGACATCAATCATCTAGAAAGGGATACTGCTCAGGTAAAAGTCTGAAACCCCTGGGAATAATAATCATCCTAATAGTTATCACTTACTATGTGACAGGCATTTCACTTACTTTAACTCATTGAATCCTCATACTCTCCCTCTGCAGCAGGTATTAATATTACCCCCATTTTACATAATAGGAAACTGAGGTTCAAGAAGTTAATGAATTACTTGCCCAAAGGCCACCAATTAGTAAAGAAGTATTTTTTTAAAGATTTATTTATGCATATAAGAGCTGGGGTACAGGCCAGAGTTGCAGGGGGTGAGAGGATTCATGAGACAGAGTGGGGAGCAGACCAGGCAGACTGACTGAAATACACTGCTGAGGGGAGCAGCGGGTGAGACAGGAGAGGTCTGCTGTGCCATGTGGGTTGCTCCCTGGCCGGCTAGGAATTGAACTCGTGCTGCAGAGGCTGCGGATTGCTTCATAGTGTGGTGCTTAACCCCTTGTGCCACCAGGGAGACCCAGAAGTATATTTTGCTTGGCCTGTACCGTGCTATCAAAATTTTTTTTAATTCATCGATAACACTGAAAAATCCTCAGATTTCACATAAGCATCAGGATTCCTGGCTTCTCTTGAAAAATCCTCCCTGGAAATCTTGGGCCTTATAGACCAAGCCAACAATGACCAGATAACTACACAGTAGTGCCCCTTTCAGTTGAGGGAAATGCTCTCCAGGTCACCCAGTCTTCACTGTGCCTTTCATACCCTCATCAGGAGGCCAAGTGTCAGTTGCCATTTAATATTGTTCTGGTACTGTTGTGTTGCTGTTTTTATTAAAAGAATAATAAAGGGGATAATGAAACATTTTTTGGGCCAATATCTGATCTTGCCCTAGTGAATACATTTACTCTTTTGAGTCTGACCCCTACAGACCTCTGAGCACATGATTCCTCCTCCCCATTCCTCTCCACCGCCTGCTTAATGTGGGGGAAGGTAGACTGGACACCCCGGCCTGACCTGGATTTTCTCTTTTCTGGAGTGTCTCAGTCAGCAGGGCATTTGTAGGTGGCTGGGATTATAGGTGGCCTCTGGCCCCTGGAGGCAGACCAGGAGTTAGGAAGGAGAAATGAAGCTCCAGAAGGCCCTGGCAGTGAAGGACTGAGTGAACCTTCTAGGTCTAGTGTCCTGGTCCTTATCTGTGAAATGGGTATAATGACAACAGTACACGAGCAGTAGATGAGTACATGTATGTATGTATGTATGTATATAATAGCATCTGGTTTAGAGGAAGGACTCAACAAATATTACCTATTATCACTATTCTTCATATCAGTTACCTTTTTTGTCATATCCTCGCCTTTAACATATGGTTTTGTCTGAAAATTTAAGCCTGAAATAATACTGTAGGATACTGAAGTACCCTTGTGATGGCTTGATGTTCCAAGGGAAGGTGAATCTTACAGATCCTACTTCCCAATGAAATGGTCTCCTTCTAGAGCCAATCATGCATGCTCTGAGTGTCTTTAGGGAAGATGGCATTTCCTACTCTAGGGAAAAGGCAGTCTTGCCTTGCTTGTGGGGACCATAGCTCTTTCTTTACCCAGAATGCCTTCTGCCTCCTTATGTACCCTGTAATCCCTAACTCACCCTTCTGGACTCAGTTTGAGTCACCCTCTGTATAAAACCCCACTGAGACTCATCTGCCTCCCCAGGCAGAGTTAAACTGCAAAATCTACCCTTTACTAGACTGTAAGCTTATTGGGGGCAGGGCAGGACATAGGTCCTGTCCACTGAATCCCCAGTGTCCAGCACAAGAATAGGTACTCAGTAAATACTGGCTGCATGAACAGAGAGGAAGGGGGTATGGGGAAGAGAAACATTCAAGAGGACATCCTAGCAGCCACATTTTCTAGGGCAGACCTCCTAAATTAGCTTCTGCATGTCCCTACCTCCTTCCCCAGTTCTTCAAACTAATATCACAAATTCCGTGTCCCTCCCAGGCCTAATTCTGAGGCTTACTACTAGGGTAGGTGGGGGTGACAGGTTTTGGAAACTTTCCCAACTTCCAGTATGCCCTTCCACCTTTGAACAGGTCCTCACTGTGAAGGACCCACATGCTTCCATTCTGCAGGTTGTTCAGGGTACCCCCAAAGCCTCGAGAATTTTTTTGGGGGAATACCTCTTGAGCAAAAGAATTAAAATGTTTCATGTACCCATTCCCTTCAGGTTGTTCTCCCCCTAGGCCTTCCTTCCCAGACAACACATCTGAGGCTTCAGTGCCTCCATCCCAAGGGGATTCCAACCTGGGAGGCTAGCTAGGGAGCTATTTCTGGGTAAGCGAGGTTCGAACATCCCTTCAGTCACATACCCCACAGCCTGTCCCCTAACTCAGGAAGGGATTTTTTTCACTTTGTTATAAGTACGAGTCTCTTATGGGAGAGCAGGCTATAACAGCTGGGGTGAGGATTATATCATCGACCCTGTTACCCTCCATTAACAATAACACAGGACAAACTTGGAAGCCCCTCCAACCCTGCTCAGCAGTCTTCCTCCTCCCACTCCCACCCAATGTGGTCTTATCACCAACTTCTACCCCAGTGCAACTTCCCTGCCTGGCTTCCTCTAGGCAATCTGAGTTCCAGGTGCCAAGAGCAATCTGCCTGCATACAAAAACAACTTGAGAGCCATTAACAGGAAAGAGCATCTATCAGAAAAACCCGATGATTCTAAAGCATTAATGGACAACTTTGAGATCCTGTCTCAGGAGGAACTAATGAATGTCTTGTAAGCTGGCACTGGGCCGAGAACTATTCAGCACAGCAGCCCTCCCACCCTGAGAACACATGCCTTAGGACCCCAGAAGTGCCAGAAGAACCAGGTAAGATCCAGAGAGCAGTGAATAAAACTTACAATGTGAGCTCCTATAGAGTCCCAAATACAATACCACAATGAATGCTATGTGTGCACGTGCTTGCGTGTGCGCACGCGCGCGCGCACACACACACACACACACACACACACATCCAGAGACATAGGCGGGGCCACACGTTGGCACAAAAACACCACCCACACTCTTGCTATAAGACCCACATGTGATTTGCCAACAAATTGCAAATTAACCTCCTAGTGAACAGATTAATGGTATTCATGGTAATTTACACTCCAAGTTTCATAGCAACAGACTTTGAACATTCTGGTTGCATAAGAATTCAAGGATTTTCAAGTTCCTGGAGACATTGTAGTAATTAACCTGATAAGCCTATGCAAATTAGCCCCAATTTGACACTGTCATTTTTGAATCCAATATCCAGGGTATTTGCCCAGAAGGTTGCCCATTGCTGTTGCAGCTCTTTGGCTTGAGGTGCTAAGCTGACAGATGCCAGTCTGCATTTGTGTATGCAAATGAGGCCCCAGAGCAGAACTCCCCATTAGGACCAGAAAGGGACTGGACAGTTACAAATGGTCCATTTGTGTGGTGTCAAGAATGAAGACAAGGCTTCCCGGAGAAATGGGAAGGGGTCCCAGCCAATTTGCTTAGGACTGACAACTTTTATTTAAGAGTCTTGGTTTGAGGACAAAAATCCCTGATTTGCACTAGAGTTTGAGCTTTCTACCTGAGGTCAGGAAGACGCCTCCTTGTGGCATATTGCCAAGTGACACTGGAGTTTATTTTGATCAGCTTCCTAAAATAAAGGCAAAAGCTGGGGTTCCCTGTTTCTTCCCTGGGAAGGTGAAGTTTAATTGGCTCTATTGCCCATTTGAGCAAAACAAAAAAAAAATCACAGAACGTACTCAACTCCCTCATCAAATCATTCAGCCTATCTATGGGCACAGCTTGTGTGCTTTCTCCATGGGTGGACTGGTTCCTGTCTAATAATGTTAAACCTCAGGGATGGTCACATCGAGTTCCATCCTTGACCTCCTTCTTGTTTGATCTCTTGAACCACCCCGGGCTCACTGAATCCCTTTCGTTTATCTTCTCTGTGTTTCCTGCTTTGCAGGGCACAGCAACACAGGGCCATGAAGGGGAGTAACCATGTCCCCTGGCTACCTGTGGTAGCTTCCAGCTCAGCTCTCCCCAGGGCCTCAGCTGCTTGCTCTTGGTACTACAGACCCCTAGATTGTCTCAAAAACAGCTTTCTGGAGCCCCCATTTTGGGGGCAGAGGAGGAGCAGGGAAATACTGCAGAGAGAATGTCCAGACCACCCAGACCCAACTTGCTGCTAATTGGCTACCATCTGGAACTCAGAATTCTCTGGAATGCCAGGCTAGACAGGGTGATGATCAGAGCAGCCTCACCATTCTCAAGGAGCTAACACACGGGGGTGATAAAACACTTGAAACTTCTACCACGGCCATTCAGTAATAATTATCTTTATCTGTTTTCCTGAACAATCTTTAGCTAAGTCAGGATTTCAGAAACATTGCAAAGTCTCTCTTGCAGCTGCTGGTTTCCTCTCTGAATATCAAATGGTGATATTGAGGCACCATTTCAAGATGGTACCTGTAGCCACTCTTCCTCTTCTCTATGCTGCCCTTCTCACTATGCCCGTGCCTCTCTTCACCCAGCCACCAACTCCAGTCCTTTGGCTCAGTGTCCACTGCACTGGCCCCCACAACTGTAAGCCCAGGAACACAAACCCGGACACATTCATACACTCTGAAGCACTATCTGTGGCTATGTCAATCAAAAACCCACAATGATGGTGGTGATAATGATGATGATGAGAACTGCTCCCATTGCTGGGGCATTTACTGGGTGCCAGACACTTTACAGAAATGCAACATGCAATAGCTCATTGAACACATGTAACAATTCTGTGAGCTTCATACCATCATTAGTCCCTTTTTGCAGATAACAACAGAGGCAAAGGTCTAAGATCATACAGGTAGTAACTGGCAATGCTGCAATTCAAACCCTGGCTGACAGATGCCAGAGACTAGGCATTTAAGCACTGTCCCCAAACATCTTATATATATATATATATATATATATATATATATATATATAATATGTACAAACATCTTATACATATATATATATATATATGTACCGCTATTTTCCAAATGTTTGGCAGATGGCATAATGATTAACAACATTCGTTTTAAGATAGCACACAGATTCATATTAATTTGTGGTCATTGTGTTTCTCAGTCAATGAAAAATGCTAAGGATAAAATTGCTGTCAAGAAGGGTCCAGGATATGAATCCTTGGCTTTATCCAGATAGGGAAGGGGACATTTTGTGCATTGCATACTCCCAACTCATGTCCTCTCACCTACAAAGGCTCTCATTCTCTCACCCTCTCATTCTCCCCTCTGTTTCATCTCGAAGGGACTGCATTTCTTTATGGATGAGACTGGCATGGGAAGTGTGTCTCAAGCTATCTGCCTATTTAAACATTCATTAAACAATATGGAGTTCCTACTATGTGCCCAATTCTGGGGAGACTTCAGTGAAGAAAATGGGTAAAAGCCCCTGTCCTCATGGAACTTGCATTGCAGTGACAATAAACAAATGAACAGGTAAAGTTACATGATATTTTAGAGAATAAGTGCTGTAGAGAAAAAAGAAGCAAGGAAGGAGACACAGGTTTGGGGGTGAGTAGCTGTAATTTTAAATGGGGTGATCAGGGAAAGTCTTGCCAAAGTGACAACTGAGCAAAGGTAGGAAGGAAGGGAGGATGTGAGCCCTATAGTCATCTGGGGGAAGACCCTGTCAATCACAAGGAATAGCATTGGCAAAGACCCGTGCATGGAGTGTGCCTAGAGTGACAAAGGACCGTGAGGGAGGCCAGCATTGCTGGAACCATTTGTCTGTGAGGCTATATGAACAGTTATGTGTGCAGAGGTAGATTCATGAATAGGCTCTGTCATTATATCTCCAAGTGGGCTGCGAGGGCCACGTCAGTTGACTCACAGGGCCAGCTCTAGGCCAAATGATGAAGCCAACGTCTGTCATTCCTAAACCCCCTCGACATTCCTTTTGCCTCCACAGGAGGCCATTTGCCTCCTCAGAATTCAGGGCCTTTACGATGTCCTCTGCCATCAAAGCCAGTCTCCCCGCCTGAGGAATAAAGAACACAATTTGGGAGTCCCACAGATCTGGGCTTGCCTCCCACTTCTGCCCCTTACTAACTGTGTGCCTTTCTTTGGGTAAGTCACCCACTCCTCTGAGCCTCAATTTCCTTATCCTTAAAATGGGGACATTATGGTATTGAGAGGATGAAATGAGATATAACATCCAAAATGCTGAACCCAGTGCCTTGCATATAGTAGATGCTCAAGAAAAGTAGCTTCTCTTTTTCATTCTTTATGATTTAACTATAAAGAACCATCTTGATGTCTTGAGTCCCCTGAAAGGCCTGTGGAACTCTTGCCCCACCCCCACCACACTGCCAACCAAAATTCTTAAATAGACAAACATTCGAGTAGAATCACTATGGTGGGGAGTATCCTAAAATTTTAACATTCCAAATGGGTATTGATACTTAGAAAGGTTAGGGGTCATTGGCATCCATGTTATCTTTTCCAGGTGGGCTTGCACTTAGCTTGAAGACTGATGGGGCTCTCCATAGTAGCATTTCCAGCATCATGGAGTAGATAGAAAATTCCAAAGAAGCCTTGGATCTTTTGAACCAGTATGAGGAGGTGTCCCCATAGGCTCTTCCCTATCTACTCTTTTGCTTCTGCTCTGGTATGGGTGTGGCAGAAGTGAGTGAGAATGCCAGAGTGAGCAACCACGGCTTGGCAGCCCTTCCAGTTGGAGGGGCCTAGTGGTGTCTGTCTTCTTCAGTTTGTACACACCTCTACTTCATGGAACTTGCATTGCAGTGACAATAAACAAATGAACAGGTAAAGTTACATGATATTTTAGAGAATAAGTGCTGTAGAGAAAAATGAAGCAAGGAAGGAGACACAGGTTTGGGGATGAGTAGCTGTAATTTTAAATGGGGTGATCAGACACTTTACAGAAACGCAACATGTCACCTCCTCTTTCTGGATCCTCAGGAGACAATCCTGGTTAGCCACATAAGGTGGGCACTGACAAGGGGCTTAATGCTAGCCTCCAAGAAACCTTGGTGAGAGCCTCACCTATGTCCTAACTGGAGTCTGGGCATGATAGCATCTGACTGTAGAGAAGGCTTGCATCCTAGAAAAGTTTCTTGCAAATCAAAATTTCGCATATCAAAGTCTATATTCCATTTAACTTTTAACATAAAATTGAGGATGTGTTTCTCTGACGAGAAAAAAATTGGGCTCTGAGACTTAAAAATCATGTTTATGAATGCAATGCAACACACTTGAAAATCACAAATGTGAATGGAAAAAATGAGAATTTTCTTATAAAATATTAACAATGCCCCCAAATGAGTCGCAAGATGTGAATACGAAATAACAAGTGTTATTTTGATGTTTGCCATAATAGCTTAAAGGCCTAAAAGAAAAACAACGACAGCTTAACAGAACAGAACACACTGGACTGAGAAGGTGCCCAGCTTCTAGAAAATTGCCTTTCTAATGTTCTACAGCAGGGGACCACACAACATTCTTTAGAGTCTCAGATCCCAAGCTTGAGTACCCTGGAGAAGCTGCTGGGTTTAAGAAACAAACAGGTTGATCTCGGCCAGAGAACAGGCCAAGAAGCACAGGCATGGCACTGCTTAGAAATGCCCCCAGGAAATGAGCTAATTGGGAGCGGGAGGGTAAGGAAAGACTTTTAGTGACACAAGACTCGGAAGACTTGAAAATTCTATAAAACAAGTACCTGGAAAATGTATGATTAATCGACCCCACCTCAGCCACCGCTGCAGATTTGTACATGTTGCTTTTGGCTGATGTCTTTCCATTGAGTCTCTAGATGATTAGAAATTCCCTAAGAAAGGCTTTCTAGCCTTTATACTTCCCCCAAAGTATCTTACAGGGAACATGAGTCTTGTAAGAGGTTCCATATGCAAAACAGTTTGAGAAATATTGGGTACTCAAAATCAGTGTTTCTCAAAATTTAACATGCATGTATATCACCTGAGGATCTCATTAAATTCTGATTCTAACTCAGAAAATCTGAGATGGAGGCCCGAGAGTTTGCATTTCCAGCAAGCTCCCAGGTGACGTCCACGCTGCCCATCCTTAGACCGTACTTTGGAAGAGTGACAAGGCTCTAAATGTCCTCCTGGAGATTCATGATCCTCATTAGTTTATGAAGGGCTCTGTGAAACCCTGTAGCCAAGTTTAGCTTACCTAACCCATCATTTGTCAAACTCATTTGTACCCAGAAACCTTTTTCTCCCCATGGTACCTACTAATCCCTCCCACTCAGGGTGCTGTAGAAGCCAATTTGGGAAATGCTGTTCAAGCCAATTCCACTCTACCTGGAGTGACTTGGCATCATCTGAGAAGCATACATTTTGGTCACAGCCACAGACCTCATCTGGGGCTAGTTAATAGGTCCGGAGAGACAGAGGTATTCCAGGGCTGAGAATTGCCATTGGTTTTCAAAGACTCCACGCTCAATGACAGCACAATGCCATACAACTCTATTTACCATCCTGCCATCCTTGCTACTTTCCAAAGTGCTTTATAACCTTAATGTGGCTTGAGCCAAAATGAAAGCAGGGAAAAATGAAGAGATTTGGAGCAGAGAGGAACAGGCATTTTTGAAAGAGGAATGAAATGAGATGATGAGCAAATAACACTGAAAGTAGATAGGAGGTAAGTAGATAGACTCGGGGGTCAGCTGGGGTGAAGAGGAAGAAAGGCATCAGAGAGGACTGTGTGCAGGGTATCCCGGAGGTGCAATGAAAAGAGAATATATGCTCTATAAAATTCTCCCCTATAGAATGAGGATGAAGAAAACATGCAGAGAACAGCCATCTTGTTCACGTGGCCTCTGCCTATGCAAGGCTCAGCTGTGTATGTCCCGAAGTTCTGCTGTACAAACGGCTCGGTCTGGAGGCCCTCTCCGGGCAGATTTCTCATGTTCATGGCATTGGTGGCCAGACGGAAAGGGTCTGGGTTGTCACTTCATGTAAGAGGGAATCTGCTTGTGCCCATGGTAGCCTGAGACTACAGCCCCTGTCCTAAGTAGCAAATGACCCATGGGAGCTCTCTAACGATCAGAAGCCAGTGGCAGACAGTGCTTACCACACTGGACAAAGGGAGAGACAGGAACCCGGGACTGGGGAGGTGGTGCAGAATCAGAGTTCAGTTTCTGGAGTCAGAGGCCAACATCCCAGTTCTGCTGCTCAGTAGTTATGAGGCCAGGGGGTAAATTATCTCGTCTAAACCTCAGTTTTCTCCGCTCTAAAATAGGATTAAGCATAGGATCTATCTCACAGTGACATGAAAGAATGATTAGGGTAATTCTTGTAAGATGCTTAGGACGGTACCTGACATATAATAAGAATTCAATAACTGATAAATGGCATTAATATCGTTCTCTTTATTATTTTTAAAGCATTTCAGTGCAGTTGCTTGGCACAAAGAGAGTGCTTGACAAACGATCGTTGATATGCCAGGATAACAATGACTGTGGCCGTGACAGTGACGATAGTGATGATGCTGTTGATGATGCTGTTGCTACTGATGATGAAGGAGTTCGCTTTCCCTCAGCCCTTTGGCATCAGGAGGTGGTGAGCTCTGAAAGGCTCTAGGATCAGTTAGTTCTTGCTTTAAATCCTGACTTTCCTACTGAATAGTAGGTAAGCAGTTTTTGCAGTTTTGAAATGGGGAAATAAGTCTACTTGCTACGCCGTCATGAGGATGAAATGAGATAATGCTTGGGAAGTAGCAAGCCCAGTGCCAGTGCATTGTACGCACCAATCGCTGTTACCCAGATCACTGTTAGACACTAGGGATCCAGGGTCTGAGATCTTGAGAGAACTCTGGTAAGTAAAGTTTCAGGAGTCAATATACCCTCACAATCTAGTCTGAAAATCACAGAAAGGCCCATGAGAAGCTTGCAAACATTGGGCCTCCCTAGTGGCACAACGGGTTAAGTCTCAGCACTATCAAGCTATAGCCAGCCACTGCGGCATGAGTTCGATCCCTGGCCGGGGAGGTGACCCACATGGTGCAGCAGACCTCTCCTGCCTCTCCTGCTGCTCCCCTCAGCAGTGTATTTCAGTAGATCTGCCTGTTCTGCTCCCCACTCTGTCTCTGGTGAATCCTCTCACCCCCTGTACCCCTGGCCTTCTCCCCCATTTTTGTATGCATAAATAAATAAAAATAAATATTTTTTTTAAAAAAACTTGCAAACATTACCAGTTCATACAAAAAGGGGAAGTAATTTGTTCAGCCCATATACAAACACACACCTGTTTTCTGAGAAGAATTTCCAGTGCACAGAAATTCCTGACCGAGAACTAAAATGTTGTTGTTGTTCTTGTTAAAAACAGTACCTTTTAGTTCAAGAGGAGTTTTTTTTTTTTTTTAAAAAAAAAGGTTATTAATACCTAGGATCTAAGTACCTGGCACACAGGTTTGGGTCACCACCCAAATCCAGAGCAGCCCAGTGGCTGGCATATGGTGGTGCTCAATAAATAGCCACAGGGCAAGATGTCCCATTTCATTTCAGAGTAGTTTTGTAGCAACAGGACAAATACAGATGTATTTGTCATGAATCAAGGTCATTTTTTCTCTGTACTTGGGAGAGTCCTCTCAGTCTGCAAATGGGCCAAATTTGAATATTAGCCATAAGGGCTAGACACCCACAAGTACACAAAGACTCTCCCAAGTGGATACACAGACAGCCACTTTCCAAATGCTTTGCCAACTTTGGGCCTCCCCGGCAAGATGTGGGCCTTGCTTCTTTGGACAGAAATAGCAAAGCATGTGTCTGTGATGGTTCTCGGAGCCAGTGGAGACACAATGATGAGGCCATTCAGAGTCTTTGTCAAAATCACGTGGATGTGGGGCGAAATTTCAATCATCTCACCAGCTGGTACCAGAACTGCTCTTTGGAGAGAACCGGGGCTGTCCTTAGGAAACAGTTTTGATAAGCTGCTTGCCTTGACAGCATGGGTTGGCAGGAACCAAGGCAATGGAGGAGCGAGCATCAAGTTGGGTGGTGAAAACAAAAAGAACTTTGCAGTTGTGGGGAAGCAGAGGACAGAGGGGTAGATAGAGGAGAGAGAGGAAAATCATAGAGCCTGATGGGAGGCTAGAGCCTGACTGACAAAATGACCATGGATTCCTTAGGTCCAGCAGTCCTAACCTTACATTTTAAGTTATTTGGCTGCTGCCAGAGCTTTCTACAAACAATTCCTTGGGCAAGTGGTATTGAGGGAGAGAGCCCAGCTCCATATTGTGGTTGACATGAAAGGGTGCAACAAATGTAAAGTCTACAGCTACTTCCTAAGGCAGGCTAATAATATCAGAATCACCTCAGGGGATTTTGAAATTCCTGAGGTGCCCCTGGGGTCTTCTCCCCAGAGATTATAATGTAATTAGTCTGGGGCAGGGCCAGTCATCAAGTCTTCTTAGAAGCTCCCCAAGTGACTCTGATAGGAAGCCAAGGTTTAGAACCTCTGGTCCAGATGAAATTCTTTCCAGAAGACCAGGCCCTTGCAGCCTGAGGTAGGGTTGAAAACGGAATCCATCCCTGGGCATGCAGAGGTCTGGGAGGGTGCGTATTTTGGAGGAAACTTGTTTCCATCCATAGGCCAAGGAAAACCAGTGACATGGGGGAGTTACAGGGTAACTGGTTCCAGGTGTCTCTACTCCTCCTCACCTGCCCAGCTCTCCTAACCCAGCTGGCCCATTATGCTTCACCTTGTTGCAAAAACATCCTCTCCTCTTCCCATCAACCATTTTTTTTGCCCTGGATCCCAGTTCTTTATGAACTTGTTTTTGACAGGTAAAAGCCAATGCATTCAATATATGGAAACTTTTCTCAGATAAAAGAAAAAGGTATATATTTAACAAGGGTCTTCAGAGGACAACGTCTTGGCCCACAGCAATGAATTTCAGGGATGATGGCAAAGCACAGAAAACGTATTTTATGGTGGAAGGGACCTGTGGAGAGGTGACTATCCATGAGGGTGATTACCAGAGATCTGTGTCTGAGAACTATCTGTAACAGCCAGGCCCGATTTTCAGGGGTGATTGGAGCTGATACCCAGGAAAGGGTCAGGCTTACCCTAGCCTCTTGGGGCTCTTCTAATATTCAGTCACTGGTCCTTCCTTCCCGCTGTTCCACTGGTCCTTCTAGTTCTTTCCCCCTCCAGCGTCTTATGCAGCTCTGAGTCACAAAAGCTTGAGAGGCCAAGCTACTCTGGTAAAAGCTCACTCCATCATGGACAAGGCAGGAGTCAGCATTTTAGCAGCAGTTTAACCACTGCCAGGGAAGGCAAAGGCAGAGAATGGCAGACTGCGGGTGCCAATTCCCTGGTTTTTATAGGCCCTGGCCTCAGGGGTGGATCCTCCTGTCACATCTCCTGAAGCTAAATATGACAAATGAGTACTCTCTGGTGGGAAAACCACTCAGCAGGATGGAACCAAAGAGGGACAGATCTCTTTCCCCTGTCCCCCCAGCCCCACCCAACCCCTGCCCTGGGGCACTGGGACAAAAGCCTGGCTGGAGGGGGATGAGGTAAGGTGAGGTCCCAGAGGTGACCAGTGGGTGGTAGTCCCAGCACCTGACCTGCAACCAAAATTCCCCAACACAGCAGCTTACGCAGGGGTGGGAGCTTGAACTGAGAAGAATGCAAATGCTAAATCTGAATAAAACCTGTTAACCTGTTGTACCCTTCCTTCACAGAACTCAAATTCCTCCCTTATTGAACACAGAATGAGGGTGCTTTTTAAAACCTAGTAAACCAATTAAACCCAGGGGGGAAAACCCACCTATTTTCTATCATTATTGAACAAAATTTAAATGGCCACATCTGAACAGGACTAAACATTTAATTTGACCCAGGATCCTTCTCAGAGGCTGGGAGGTGCTCCTTTGGGAACTCTTTCCTCTGCCTCAGCCTTTCCCCTCTGGTCCTGCTCCCCCCCATCCCAAGAAAAGCCCAATTAAGTCCCTGCAGAGATCCACCAGTACTAAACAGGATTCCTGACAAAGAACTGTCTCACCAGCAGAGGAACCCAAGCTCCATGGTCTGAGAAGCTCTTCCATTCCAGGGAGCCTCCCCTATCCTTCCCCCTCACCAAACTGCTTGGTTGGCGTAAGCCCACTGGCATGACTAAATTGGAACATTCTTCCAGGGTGTGTAACTCCTTCCAAAAGAGTTCAAAGAACTGGGAAGCAGACATTTCTTCCAGAATAAATGGAATCCTGGGGTTCCTTGTTCTTTATAACCCCTCCAGATCTTTGGCCTTCCCACTAACTGAACCCTGTCCCCTGGGATTTATACCCACCTCTGGGGAATGGAATGAGCTCTGGGAAGTGAGAGGTGGAGGGTGGTGCAACAGGAAAACTGGCGCCTTCTATTTCCAGAGAGCAGTAGAGTGGCTGTTGTTGGACACTACGAATGTTGGCTCCCTGTCTGGTATTCATCTGGAGTTGGACTTGCCCTGGTCGTAAGCTCCCAGAAGACCAGCTGACTGGGCCTCTCTGAACTCCTAGATGGGCACCCAGTCTTCTCTGCCCTGGCCCTGATCCTGGCTCTAAGATCCAGTTCTGGGACAGCTTGGGGTCTCCCTCCCCCTTCTCTGGCAGGCCCGGACCCACACCCAGCTCCCCTCCCCCCTGCCCCAAGGGAGCCAGCTGGAAACTGCGATGGTGATGACGCAACTTGTCAGGGCTGGAGATTGATGGCAGGCCTTCTGCTTTCTTTCCCCGCCCCTTCTTCCACTGTCTGGCTCCTTCTAGCTCAGGGACTTGGAGAGGAGGGAGGAGGTGGAGAGGGAAACCGCTTAGCTGTTCCATTCACATTCTTCTTGATTCAAGGGCTTTTGCTAGTCTTCACTTGAAGGGGCTCAGCTGAGAAGATGCTGGCCTCTCTTTCAGAGTGAAGAGGTTTAGGGGACCCAGCTCCCCTCTGTCTCCCTCACTGGTTGCCTCCTCTCTGGCTGGCCCAAAAGGCCCTGACCTGAGGCCCCTTTCTTCCCCAGCAGCACTCTGTCGGACAGTTTGCTTCAGGCCCATCTGCCACCATAATCCGCTGGCCTCTGGGAGGGCCCACTGAGCTCATTTGGAAGCCTTGGGTCTATGCAGTTAGAAAGTGGGGGGAAGGGTGCTTTAGGCATGGCCAGAGAAGCTAGTAGAACCCAAGCACTAACCTGCCCCCTGCCCCTCACACCGCACAGGGGTCTAGGGCCTGCTGCTGGCCCTGCTGCAGCCCCGCTCTGCAGCCCAAGAGGACTAGCTGGGTGTCTGGTGGCATCTTGACAGGGCACTGTGTGGATATGACAAAGCTCTCTAGCAGAAAGCCCATAGCCACTGTCTTCCTCCCAGCCTACCCCACACATACACTCTTTTGCAGTGAAAGAGCCAACAGGAGGCCTCCATCCTGATAGGCAGGCAGGGAGCCAGGGAGCTGGAATGCTCCTCCAAGCCAGCCCCACCCCCAGCCATCCCACCCCCGCATTAGGGCCCAACAGGCCTAGGGGATGTGTTCTGGCTGCGGCAGCTGACTACAGAGGGGCAGCTGGGAGGGCAGGGCACAGAAAACAGGGGACACAGCAGTCAGAGTCACGATTCAGACAAACAGTTGGCACTACACTCCCAGGAAGGGAACAGGCATCCAAGATGTCTAGTCCTTTCAAGAAGGAGACTAGAATGATCCATGTGAGCATGACAGGTGAACAGAACAACACAGTTGCAGGAAACGCACGACTGAGAGTTCAGAAATATGGGGGTTTTTGAGAGTTGGGGCCCAGGCCCCCAAGACCTGCCCCTCTGGATTTCCTGCCCTCGGGCTCAGAAGGTAGCTGGCAAGAACAAAAACCCTGGGGCCAGCGAGGTGCACAGGGTAGAGGAGAGCCTCAGTGGCAAACTCAGGAGCCTATGGATGGCAGCCAGAGCTGCAGGTAGTCTATTCAGTGTCCTTGCATACAAAAGCTTCATAAAAGCTACTGCCTCTGGATGAACACAGCCCATGAAAGCTATAGTATGTCAGATAAAAAATGTATTTGTCCAGGTGGACTTAGTCTTGTAGCATGGCACGAGGTTTGGGGAGCGGAGCGTGGGTTGGATTCCCCCCACTCCCGATTAGCCCCTTGACCAAGCACCTTTATGTAGTGCACAACTTGTACAACTATACGCAGTAATCCTAATGCAGCAAATAACTCTCGTTGTTTGGAGATACTGGGGTGCAAGGAGACTGCACTGTTTGCTCAAATGCCATCATTATTTTAAAAGCAAGGAAAGGGCTGGGTCTCTGGACAGGGACAATGGTGACCCAACTGGGGCACCAGACCAGTGGGAAGCTATATTGTAAGGTGGGAAGAGAGGTGCTTTTTCCTCTTCCAACCTTTTGTTTTCATTGTGCTTTATTTGGTCATGAATGTAATACACAGGTCTTTTGCATCCCCCAACTTTTTTAGACTCCTCTCCTCAAGGACCCCCACTTAATTACCCTGGCCAGTAGGGGCTATGCCCCCGTGCAAGTACACTCTTTGGGGATCCTGTTTCCTCATGCTCTGCTCTAAGGTGGAAACTAGGCTTACTTATTGTGGCAGCGATCCTCAGTTTTCCCATTTATACACTGGGGGCAGATTAAGGTCCCTTCCTGTCCTGAGGCTCTGTGACTTTGAAAAGACTATACTACTCCCTCCCCAAGGTTTGTTCCCCGGCCCCTCCCACCCCCAGCAACACAACAGAGAATCTTGTGGCCCTGGAAACTGGGACATGGCCAAGCTGGTAACTTCTATGGGCAGAGTTGGAGGTAAGAGGAGAGATGGCCGAGACTGTAGTCAGCCAGCGGCTACCTACTGACAAGCCCTTCACTGACATTATCTTCATTTCTGAGTGGCCTTTCCAGTAAGCCTCTGCTGACAAAGGAGAGGGAGGGGAAGCAGGCTGAAGACACAGCGAGGACCTACTGGAGCTTGGCCTGACTCCAGAACAGGGCCACCTTGCTATGGTAAGACAGGAAGGGAGGAGGGGCAAACCTGGGTTTCTGTCACTGCCACCTTGCAAAGATGTTTGAGAGAGTTGAAAGAAGTCTCAGCTCGTGGAGGTTTTGCTTGCCAGCATAATGGGTCTTTTGATTAAAAAAAAGGATTAGATTAGGATCCAGTGACTGTGCTGGGACTAATTAGCTGGGTGGCCTTGGGTAAGTCCCTTCCCTGTGTCAAGTCTCAGTTTCCTTATGGGTAAAATGAAGAAGGAAATTGACCTAGTAAATAAACTCAAACATTCTATGTTATCCTAGTCTGTCCTATCCCCCACCTGCGTTCATTTGTTATGACCACATTGCATCAGAGCTCACTCACAGCCTGATTTCTTTTAGCCCCAGACACCATTATTTTGGAACATGGCGCTCAAATATGACTTGGAGGGAAGTCTAATCTTCAAAAGGCTGAGGGAGATGAAGTGAGAGGTCACCAAGGATTCGTTCTGGCCAGCTGTGTTCCAAAACAGTTTGCTTCCCTCCCTTTAGGCCTCACTGCTTGCTCAAATTCTTTCTCTCTCTTGCCATTCTCTTGGTGGCATTTATCCCTTATGGTGATTAATGTAGACACCAGGCAAATGCTGGCCAAAGGAAAATGCAAATTACGTTGCAGTCCCTTTCCCTTGTGTACTGGGAGGGTCAGTCAAGCCTTTTGTCTGCTGAAGAGAGATGAGGCCCTGGTGGGACTGAAATTGGACAGGTCTAGAGAAGCAACAGCAGGGATAAAGTGATCCCCACAAATTATAACTCCTTGGATGGTGGGAGGGGGTGGACCCCACCCAGATGGCTCCATTTTTCTGTGTTGGGAATTGACCCTGAGGCCCTGCTGGCTTAACGTGAATGACAACTTCATATGTCAGGCAAGAAAATCTGGATGGCATCAGCACTGGGCAAGAACCCTCCTCTTCCCCTCCCATCAGCAAAGGTTCAAAGGTCACCAGAACACAGTGGGTAGAAGAATCATGGGTCTTTCCTTTTGACTTCTGTCACCCACCAAACCTTGAACCACCAAGCCATAAGGGTGAGCCCTTTTGACTCCCCATCCTCAACACCCTTAGAAGATGTACAGTTTGATGAGATTTCAAGAGTTAAGTTAGGTGGCACAAAGTCAACTAAAATAAACTGATGACATTTTTGCCAACTTCTATTTCGTTTCATTCATTCATGGAAGACTCACAAGCTTCGCCATGGCCTGTGAGAGGTGTGAGGCACAGACTGGGCAGCCAGCCTCTGAGTAACTCAGAGTTCTTGAGCTGCTCCTAAGCATGAGCTGTGTCATGTTGCAACCTAAGAACCCAACTTTCTTATCACCCACCCCAAGGAACTGCTTCAGCTCTGCCATCTACCTGTCAACTGACCAACAAAGTCGCACCATATTGCCTCTTCTTCAACATGTGTCCCCACTTTCCACATGCCCTTGGGGCCCACGATTCACTTTGCAACAATCTTTGGCTAAATCAGATAGCCATGAGCCCATTTCTCCATAAGCCTGTTCACATTTAGAGGTTTTTTTTTTTTATTCCCTATGTTCTATTATGAGTATTTTCAAATATACAGACAAAAAAGAAAAAAAAAAAGTGGCCTGAAGAATAACATGGTAATCACCTTTATATTCCTCACCTAGGCACAACGCTTATTAATAATATTTTTGTCATTTCTAGCTCTGTGTGCATGGTTATATACAATTTCACTGTGGTAAAACATCATCACGTGAAAGGTGCCATTTGAACCATTTTTAAGTACATACACGTTGTTGTGCAGCCCCCACCGCCATCCATCCCCACAACAGTCTCATCAGCCCAAACAGAAGCTCTGGACGGTTAAATGACAACTGCCCATCTCCCCAGGTCTTTCTTATATTTTTAAAAATTCTGTACCATTTTAAAATTTCAAACAGCATGACATTTCACCCCTAAATACTTTATCCTTCAGCTCCTGAAAATTAGAACATTCCCACATAACCACAATGCCCTTCTCCCACTGAAGGCAATTAACAACAATCTATTATCCAGTTGCCAGGGTCTTCTTAAATAATGAAAGGGTTCTCCATGTAAAGTAAGGGGAATGAATCACATCTAGGCATTTCATAAACTCTGAAGTGCTATATAAATGTGAGGCATCGATAACCTTATTAGATGATCTTGAAAATTTGTTTCAGCTCTAAAATTCAATTAGTGTTTATGATTTTCTAAAGGGTTCTGCCTCCAGATCAGCTAGTATAACAGATGCCACTCTCAATCCCTTCCTGGCTCCCTCAGACAGGGAGACATTGGGTGTGGGGTGACAGCCTTTTCTACCCTCCACCTGAAGAGCAATAAACAAATGCATCAAATCAGTCCATTCAAATTCCATTACTGACTCCACAAAGGAGTGAAAAGGCCACAAAGTAGGTTCTCCAGACTCCAAACACAAAAGGAACCGTATGTACCTGGCCCCAGCCAAGGGGACCTTTATCACCACGTGCAGGATCCTAGCACCCTTTGTGGCCACTGGCCTCAGGAAGTGACAGGTACCACAGGAAATGAGGGACCCAGGAATCTCACCCTGCCTCCAGCACTGCTCCCACCCACCCCAAACTGGGTTCTCAGCTCTGGTTAGCTCCACTCAGAGCATGAGGCTCTGAGGCATTTGGGCTCCTTAGTGCCCCCATTTGTCTCTGCCTCCAGATATCTGAACAGAGTCACCAATCACTTGAGTTTTCGGCTGCTTTCTTCCCCAGCCATCTGAACAATCAATTTCTGTATGATTGCATGGCTTGGCTTTGCAGTCTAGCGCAACCAGGCACTGAGTCAAACATTTTCTTTTTCTTTATTTATACTGTGTCTTGTTTCAGAAAGGATTTAAAACGAAGAGACAAACATTTAGTAAACATCCTGGACCAGATGCTCGAAATTGTGCTAGGTGTTGTGGGAAATGCAAGAGAGAACACATGGTTTTCTGTGTGTTGTTTTTTCTTTTTCTTAACCCTCACTGGAGCTTATAATTCACTTGGGGAGACAAGACTCTCGTAGGAGGCAACTAACCACATCAGCAATGTCCGGGGAACTGGAAATCTGGATACCTAGGTTCCTACCCTTAGTTCAGACACTAGCCAGCTGTGTGATCTCGGAAAAGTTACCAAACCACTCTGGGCCTCAGTTTCATTACCAGTAAAAGGGGCTGGGTATATATGTCTGTGTGATCAGAGAGACCAGTGATAATGGTTTTCTCAGGGGATGGGGTTAGAGGGGTTTGAGAGGGAGATTAATTTTTTCCTTGAGTCTCTGGATTTTTGTTGACTAGTTATAATGAGCATGCATTACTTTTGTGGTTAACTAAATCTAGCATTTATAAGTAGCCATGGGTGGCACTACCTAAATTCTGGTTTAGCGCTAACCATGGCCTATTGTAGGGTAAGGAAAAAGTATCAGGCTTTTCTGCCCTCCCGCCATTAGGATAGATGAGGGAATCCCGTGGTCCTGAATGCATGCCTGATGGCAGGCACCTGGAGTGGGTACACCTGAGCAAAGAGACTGAGTTTATAAGGGCGGCGTCATGGGGACACCAGCAGAAGCCAAGAAAGAGCAGAAGCCGAGAGAACGTGAGAGAAGGCCGGAGAGCCCAGAGTGAAGACTTGCTGGGGGCTGGGAGGCCTGCCAGCCTCCCGGTTCCCCAGCACCCCTACCTGCCATGTACCTGGTAAATCCCAATAAAAGCCTGAAAAGCAACTAGGGCTCCAGGACTCTCCTCCTTTACCTGGTCTGCTGGATCAGAAAACCTGCTCAGTGTCCCGTCCTGACCCTACACCTATGATTATGTGTGTTTTGAATAATCCTCAGCCTTTGCAATTGGAAAGAGGAAAAACGCATCTAGGGCTTTGACGATCAGGGAAGGCTTCCTAGAAGAGGTGTTTCTCCAGGTGGATCTTGAAGGACTGGCATGCTTTGGATTTATAGAGACAAGGAGAAAGCATCCTTGGCACGAGGTGAAGATGAGTAATAAACTGGCTGAGGCCATAATGGGGGTGGAGGGCAAAGAGGAGAATAACTCCCAAGATTTGGATGCATTATAGACTGGGGAGTCCCAGGGTGGGGAGGAGCTTGAGAACAGGAATAGTTCATCCTACTCCCCTCCCCAGGGGGCTGTCCCCAGACCCACCTGCCATCTCAGCAGTTGCTGAACCTGAGCAGCAGGAAGTCTAGAGGCCCCAGACTGGTGTTCTTGGATCATGGAGTAAGCATAACACTTGGGTATTAGCTAATCAATCTCGTAAATTCATCTCCCTTTTACTGGGATCTGTCAGGAAGCTGATTAAATGCGGTGCGAGTGGGATTTGGCTCAGATGCTAGCCGGGAGCTTGGGGCTGAAGTTTTTCAATGTTCAGCTCATGCATAAAATTCATAGTTTATCATTACCCAGACTTGCTTCTCTAGAACTATCCAGATGGGAGTATTTCTATATGACAGTCCTATCCTGGGTGAGCCAGGTGCCTGGCCTCTCTCCCCATACTCTCTCTGCAGTAGGTGCTGCAACCCCCACGCCCCAGCCCAGGTGCTCAGTTTTGTCTGCAGAATCACAAAGCCAGGATGCCAATGACCCTGGGCACTCTGCTGGCTCAGCCTCTTTACTGGGGCACCAAAAGGATTCCCCGGGGCAAGGCTTGCACTCTATGTCTCTGTTAATCCTTGGGCAAAATTGAGGCGTGGGCTGCAAATCATGAAGGAGCAGCACACATCACCATTACCACCCCCTGCTGCAGCCCCTGGCTAGATACCCTCTGGCTGTCCTTCTAATATGGGTACCCCATTCATCCCTGGTCTCCTCCATCACGGGCCCAAGTTTCCCCAAAACACCCCAAGTCCATCACCTAGTGGACTCCTACCCTGGAGGCCACTCCCTCCTCTATCCTAAACCCTAAGCCTGACCAGGTAAAGCAATTTTGGCTAATGGGTAGAGTGAGGGGATTGAGCCCTGATGACCACAAACTTCTTCAGCTTTTGCTCCTTTGCTTCCCTTTTCTCTATCTGTTCAGGAGAGAGAACGTAAGTTCCCAGTGTGTTACCTGATTTCGGAACCTCTGACTTTCTTTTCCTCATCTGTAAGGTCCCTCTCAGCTCCTCTTATTCCTCTTGCGAAAATTCTGCAAACAACTCCAGCTATCACCCAGGAGCTGGAAACAGTCTGTTCTTTCCTACTGTCTTCCGTGGACACTGGGTAGCCCCCAAGGACATACCACAACCAGCAGCTACTATGCATTAAGCACTCACTGAATGCCAAGGTCCTGTGCTTGCCCATGAGTCTCAGAGCAAGGATCCTGTCCGAAACTGCAGCCTGGCCCAGCAGTGGAGCAACCAAGGCATGGACACTGGCACCAGCACCAAGCGTGACTAGGCACTGTGAGGTGCTTGGAACTAAACTGGGAGTGAGGGGGTTCAGGTGGCTTGGGGCAGATACAGTGTTTGTAGGGGTTAACTAACATTCTGGTGAGGAAATGGGACAAATGGTGAAATTTCAGTCAACAAAAATCCAATCTTCCGACACATCCAATGGTTATATATATTTTTTTTTCATTCAGCTGTTTTGAGAAAGAGGCAAAGGATAATAAAATAATCCTGCATAAGGTAATAATTCACGGAAGTCACTTCCAGGGGATAGTCTGGTTTCAGTGCACATTGTCACCTATATTTTCTCCATCCTATAAAAATGACACCACTCCATTTTACAGATGAGAGGGTAAGGCTCAGAAAGGATAAATCTTCACCCGAAGTGACACTTGAGTATGACAGCATTGGGAGTGGAACCCACATCCTCCAACTTCTAGAATTTAGTGTTCTGACTGCTCTCCCATACCATCATCCTGTGATGCTAAACATCTATTTCATAGGGCTTTACATTCTAAGGCAAAGAAGGAGGCCTCCTACTTTAGAGAGAATTTCAAAAATGAAAACTCTCAATTCACCAGAAAACTGCATGATTATTTGCCCATTCCTAAATATTCCAGTCAGCAGAGGCTTTGCTCCATCTATGGCTAATTCTCTTCTAGGCATCTGGAAACAATGGCTGAGCTGGCATTTCATTGGCTCAGAGATTCTTCTCAAACCAATGATTGCTTCTCCCTTTGGATGTTGTGGAGGAAATAGCATCTCAGGCTAAGATTGGGGCAGAGGAAAAAGGAACCACAGGAAACAAAAACACATTCCCAGCTAGGGCTCCTCTTCCACAGAGTAGAACAGACATTTGAAGGGCGTTCGCAGAGGAGAGAGAGCTGGTGTTAAATTGGCCTTCACAGGCCAAAGGAAGGCCCACTGGTATCAAGATAGCAGAGCGAGAACATAATTCCCCTCACACACGCGTGTGTTACCCATGGATGTGCAATGCCGCTGTATAGCAGAAAAATCTTCCCCTCTGGCACGTGTGCTTGCACATATGCACACACACAAACACACATTTGGTGTCCTTACGCTAAATTCAGAGCTGGCCCTGCTATTGGTAGAGGTGGGTCTGATAGTTCTCCAAAGCAAGATTCTGGAATATACTCCTCTTTGGGGAGTCCTTACACTAAATTCAGAGCTGGCCCTGCTGTTGGTAGAGGTGGGACTGATAGTCCTCTAAAATAAGGTTCTGGAATATACTCCTCTTTGGGGAGTCTCAAATACCAGGCATTCATTTAGTCAGCTTGTTGTCCTTAGGCTTCCGAACAAACGCCTCCCGCGTACTACCCCTGCCCGCCTATTCCCTTAAGGGTACTTGAACCTGTTGCAGACTCCACGAACCTTTTTTATTTTTTTTTCTCTTTCTTTACTTCCTGCTATTTGATTTGGTTCAATCTCATCTCCTCCAGCACACAGTAGGCACTTTATAAATGTTGCCCGGTAGTGGCAGGATGCCATGGGTGGCTAAAGGAAGAACCATCCATTCTCATTAAGCTCTAACAAGTAGTTGCTTCCTGCAAGCTACCCCTAAGAAATGTTCAAACTCAGTAGAGGCCATGTGCAAAGGCAGCTCCCAGACACAGTTCTTCAACCCTCTATCCATGAGATTGCTGTCCCCATGCTCTTCCTCTATGACAATTCTGAGGCCCACCCTTTCAGTATATTTGTCCTTATTTCGTTCCTCCATTCCTTCATGTCTCTCAAACTCCTCTTCCTTGATTTCCTCTTCTCTTTCCCTTAATCTTGCTTTCAATCCTTGTGCTTTGTCTTCTTTTATCCTCCTTCTACCTTTGAGATCTGCACATTTCTCATCTTCCCTTTCTCCCGAGGAACCACAATTGAGAAATCTTCTCCATTCTTAATTCCTTGCTTCAAGCGCCAAGGGTTACATGAGTTCTTCCTTCTCTGCAGTTATTTGTAGATAAAGGAGAGTCTGCCCTGAGCCGTGAAGCTAGGGCAAGTTATGGCCAGGCCAGATGCCCAGGTCCTGCTGCAGGGACCTGCTGGGGTTTCCCTTGGTAACTAGGAGAGGGGAACTGCATCTGCAAGGATGACAGTGCTCTCAGAGCTTAGCATTTTGAGTAAGTCTTCAAATACTCCCTCTATGCCTGCTTGCCTGTTTCTTGATCTCAGAAATGTGTTTGAAAGGACACTGGTTATTTGATATTAAAGTATGTGTGTATGTGGGTGCTGAGGGTGGAAAACTGTCATTACACAAATTAGAACCTCTACTCTTGGCTCAGCCATGTGAAGATGGGGTAGAAACTGTACTTCAAGGTCAAGTTTGTAGGGTTGCAAGAGGTCGTATGATCTGGACCCAAAGCCTTCTATCTTTGTAGCAAGCCTCTGACCCTGCTGTCTAGCCAAGATGCCATCCTGAAATAATGTTCAGGGCCAACCAAGTATGGGTAGAGTAGAAGAAAGGCAGATTTGGGACTATGAGGGATCTGGGTTAGGTTTCAACTTTGCCACTTGTTATTAGCTGTGTGCCCCTGAGCAATTCGTTTTACCTCTCTAAGCCTCAGTTTCTACTTATATAAACTGGCGATTATGATAATGCCTAACCCATGTAAATCCACACAAAGACCCAAACGTTCACTCTTAGAAAGTTTTTCCAATTGGCTGGGGAAGCAGGGTCCTGGCACTGACAGATACCTGCCTGATTTGGGCTGGGTGCCCCGAGTCAGAGCTTGGCATATAAACAATAGCAGCTGCCATTTATTGGTGTTTTACCTACATGAGCCACCGATTCCTCAGAACAACCCTGTAAGCTAGAGACTATGTATCTCCATTTTGCAGGGGAGGAAATGAAGGTGCAACTTGCCCTAGGCCACAAAATCAGGAAGTGGTAGGCCAGGATGGGAACAGAAGGGTGATAAAAGGGAGAAGATGCCAGTAGGCAGTTGCTGGCCCACAGCACTGTTTTGCCTAGGTCTGGCTGGGACCCTTTACCCAAGGTCTGAGACCCATTAGGCCCAACAGAACCCATTGCCCAAGCAGCCTTTCTTTACTGCTAGCTAGCCAAACTCACCACCCTGCAAACAGAGCCTAGGAGCTGACAAGGCGGCAATGGCCTGTGGGAGGCAGCCAAGGGCTAGCTCAGCAGAAATGACAAACCCTCCTGCTTCAGCCCCTTGTGTGAAGCTAAAATTAACAACTTTCCCAATTGCAAACAAATGCGGTTGCTGAACCTGCATTCCCCTCTCTTGCTTCTGCTGCCACTGGGCTTCCCCGGGCCTCACCCCAGCTCCTTCCTTTCTCCCTGGCCACGCCCAATGGGCTGGGCCTGTGGGTAGGGGCAAGAGAGGCTGATACTTCTGCAGAAATTTGGGCCTGGGGCTGAGGAGGGTTCCCAGATATTTGGCAACTCCAAATGTGGATCAAACACCTGAGGTATCATCCACCCTACCTTTTGGTTCTTGTCTTTGCCCCTTTGGTAACCAACATCTTTGGCTATCACCAAGTCCAACAGCTATTTATGATGACCCCAATTAGTCAGGGTATTCCAAGTTTCCACATCACTAGCGCATTTTTACCTCCTACCATCAATCTTAACCATCTACAGAAGACAGTCCCTAAATGGCCCACAATAATCTCCACCTCCTTTTTCAAAAAATATTTATTTATTTATTTATATATACAAGAACTGGGATACAGACCAGAAGCGTGGGAGGGTGAGAGAATTCACCAGAGACAGAGTGGGGGGCAGAAGGACCGAAGACACTGCTGAGGGGAGCAGTGGGTGGGGCAGTAGAGGTCTGCCACGCCATGTGGGTCTCTCCCTGGCCGGTGGGGAATCAAACCAGTGCTGCAGAGGCTGGGAACAGCTTCGCAGAGTGGCACTCAACCTGCTGCGCCACTGGGGAGGCCCAATCTCCACCTCCTGATATTCACACCTTTTGTATTCCCTCCCGCCGAGAGTATGCAGACCTAACAAGTGATGGGACATAATATTTAAGAAAAGGTTATAAAAAGACTGTGGCTTCTACCTTGGGCTGGCCTGCCCTTAGTGTCTGTGTCTTTCTCTCTCTGCTCCCCCCTCTCCCTGTGTGTGTCTCTCTCATCAATCATAGTAGAGGAAGTAAGCTGCCATGTTGTGGGCAGCCTAATGGAGAGGCCCATGTGCCATGGCAGGAACTGAAAGTACTGAAGCGAGTCTGGAGACAGAGCCTTCAGCCCCAGTTGAATCTGCAATTACTGCAAGCTTGACCTACAGCTTGACCGCAGTCTCATGAGTGGCCTTGAGCCACAACCACCTAACTCAGTTGCACCCAGACTTCTTGATCCACAGAAAATGTACAATGATAAACGTTTGCTGTTTTGAATGGCTAAGTTCGGGGATCATATGTTACACAGCAATAGAAAACTAATATACCCTCTGTGTTCCATTCCCTCGAAGCTCTGCTTTATCCCAGGTGACAATGGCTGATGACCTAATGTTCATTTTTTTTTTAATGTTCATTTTTTAAAAACTGAAAATAAGATACCTCGCTCGGTTAAAAATGCCTGTCTCTAGATTGCCACTAAGAAACAGTAGAGGTTTTAGATGCTGCTAGATGGCTAATGCAGGGGCAGAGGTCCACCCTTACTTTGTATACACTGGGTCTGAGCCCAGGCAATGCTCACAACTTCTCAGAATATCTACATAATCAAACTGGGACTAAAATGATTCAGGATTTATGGTGGTATCCAGATTCTACCCCCTCATATCCATTTCCTCCTTAGATAATGGTACCTAAAAGTTTACGAATGCTAATTTAACATCAGGTACTATTCTAAGCACTTTATAATGATTAACTCATTGAATCCTAGCAATAACCACATTCGAGAGAGAAGGAAACTGCGGCACAGAGGAGGTAAACAACTCATCCACGTTCAGAGTCATAAGTGGCAGAGCTGGGATTTATTTATTTATTTATTTTAAAGATTTATTTATTTATGCATACAAGAGCTGGGGTACAGGCCAGAGATGTGGGGAAGGGGGGTGAGAGGATCCACCAGAGACAGAGTGGGGAACAGAACAGGCAGGCTGATTGAAACACACTGCTGAGGGGAGCAGCAGGCGAGACAGGAGAGGTCTGCTGCACCATGTGGGTTGCTCCCTGGCTGGTCGGGGATGGAGCTGCAGAGGCTGCGAATTGCTTCATAGTGTGGTGCTTAATCCCTGCACCATCAGGGAGGCCCCAGAGCTGGGATTTAAACCCGTGTGCTCAGACCCATGTTCCTCAAGGGGAGCCCACATGTATTGGGTAGGAGGAGAGAGTCTAGTTACCAGAAAGCATCTAGACCTTTCCTTTCTTCCCTTTTTTTTCTGCCTTTCATTTCCACACTCAACACCTGACAGTAGTTTGCCTCTGCCTACTGAATCAGGCCCAGAGTCTTCTTTAGGGTCTTTACCATAATGTGGCCCCACCCTACTCATTTCTCTCTTCTCCACAATGCAACTTGTATTTCTAGCAAAAATAATGCCCTAGTCCCCCAGCCCCTCCAAATCCATAAACTAACTTCCTGATTTTGTCCTACTTAGAAGTCTCAATATTTCTTAGAATTTACTAGGTTGAGTATATATAGAAAGGGTTTCAGAGTCAGATCATCAGGAGAAATCCTTCCTCTTACAGTGGTCACCTCAGATTTCAACGAGAGCACGTCACATTCTTGACCCTAGTGAAAGCGCACTTGAGTTTTGCCAGCATGAGGCCAAGGCAGCAAAGGTAGTGGCCAAAGATCTGTGCTGTGCACTGTATCCAGCCAAATTCCATCTCCTAAAAAAATTTAAAAAAAAAATCTACTCTCAAAAGTCTTTCCTGTTTCCTCCTGCCCGTGCCATTTCTGTGTCTGAGGCACACCGTGTGGACAGTCCTCAGGCCAGTCAATTCACAAGTCAAATGTCACATCTGCAGAGAACTGGCCCTGTTAAAGTAGCTCTTTGTCACACTCCAACCAGGCTCCTTGTTTCCTTGCTGGCACTTGCCAATACAAGTCGTGATGATGTATCTGTTTGCTTTATAAACACGTATGCTCCACAGTGGCAGAGCTTTTGTCTGTCCTGTTCACCATTATTCTCTGGCACCAAAAACTGGTACTCTTTGAATATTTGTTGATTGAATGAAAGAGATGTTCCACCTGGAAGTTCGTTTGTGTGTTTTTCCCTAGCTAGAGAACAAATGTCCCATGGGCAAGGCCCATGTCATGGCATTCAGTGTCCCGCAGCATCCAGCATAACACCGGACATGAATGAAGCCTGAGAACACACCTGCGGAGTCAAATTGTTGGGACCTCCTGCCTCACGGTCTTCGTGTCTCCATTTAACACAACCCCCCCCCCCCCGTTTTACTAGGCTGCCAGGGATAGGGAGATGTAGCATGGGGTGGGCTTTTTTTTCTTTCTTACCTGCATAACATAGTAGTCTGGAACTTTCTAATAGGGAGATCTAAGGAGGCCTGAAGAGGGGGTGGGGAATTTGGCAGGTTTTCTGCAGTTTCTGGCAAGCAGAGAGAGTCATTGCAGAGGAGAAGGTACAGAGAAATCAAAAGGAGAGAAGCTGAAAGGAAGGGGCCGTACAGACAGGCAAAAGCTGAAGCCCACATATGTCAGGAAAAAGGAAATCTGGGTCCTGGATCAGGAGGGGGCCTCTGGTAGCCAAACTGCAAGGTGATTAGGACATTTTGAAGCTAAAAGCACTCTTGGGTGGGGGGTGGCTCTGGAGAGGAGAGGAGAGGAAAGGAGAGAGGGAGAGAAAAAGGGAGAGAGAGAGAGAGAGAACGAGCAACAAGCGAGTGAGCGAGCACAGGAGCCTGGGGTCTTCATATCTAAAAATAGAAAGAATCTAGTGAGAGGAAAATAGTCCATTTCCTAACCTGAATGCAGTTAGGTGGCAGAATAAACTGCCTAGTGAGGAGGTTGAGTCACTGGAATTAGAGGCATTCAAAGTAGACAAGATCAGATCTTTGGTGGGGGGGTCTAGTACCAGCAAACCCTTCCCAGACTGTAGGTCACTGGGGGAGGGGGTGGGAGTTCAAACAGATCCACTGAGAGGTCTTGTGCAGGGTTTTTCCTCTGAGGTGCCCGCACATACCCACGCTTACTCATGCTCCTGCACCCTGTGTTGGAAGGAAATGGCCTAGCCCCATGTCCTCTGCTTCATTGATGATGAAAGGCCTATTGCATTACTGAGTTATTATCCCTTTTCCCTTCTGACAAGCCACTTCCGTCATCCAGATGTGCTCCCCTGCAAAAGTCCAGGTGTTGCCTGCACCTCCTCATTTGGGGAGAGTCAACAACCTTTCATGTTACCGTCACACACACAGGCATGTGCATTACACATGTCTGATCAGTGTACCTTCTCTGTGCACATTCATGCCCACCTGCTTCCTCATTCTCCAACCTGAGACAATCTCAACAGGTATCAGCTGGACTTCCTCACGGTTCTGATCCTCTGGTTCCCACAGGGTACCCCGCCTGTCTTTCTAACCCTCAGCTCCAGCTCCTAGATTCTCTTAGAGAAAGATGGGAGTATTCTCTGCTTCCACAGGGATCTTTGTTACCTTCCAAGGCCCAGAGATGGCTACAGAAAGGCCAGATTGTGCTGCCTGCAAGAGACAATACAGGCTTGCCCTGGTCCTGCAGGAGAGACCACATTCTTTTCCTTGCCTTCCCTTTATCCCTACTCCATCCTCTCATTCCTCTCTTTGGCAGCAGAAAACTCCAAAGCTTCCTCATTCCCTCTGAAGGTGAGAGGAAAGAACAAGACCCCAGTGAAAGGGATCAACCTGTGCCGGAGGCCCAGGGAGGGAACGCAGAGCAGCAGGTAAGGAATGGAAGTGGAAAGACCCCAGCTGAGAAGCCAATGACCACAAATGGCCTTGCAGGCCCTGGCCTGGTCAAAGCGGCTCTGCTCTGCTCACTGGTGGCTCAGAGATGAGAGCACAGCATCTACCATGGCCGGTTAGGGGCAAGCTCTGGGCTGGCAGAGCTGATCTCCTTTCACTGCCATTTGAGGTCCCCTCTCTCAGACTCTCAGTGCTTTCTCCCTGTCCCCAGAGTCTCACCCATTCCTGTTCCCTTTCTATAAGACCTTGGGTGCATCAAGGTATCTGTGCATCCCGGTACGAAACAGTGGGCCATGGCTGAAAGTTGCATTCTCCAAAGCTGTTGAATGGATGCTAATAGATCACATTTGAGGAGAAAGAGAAGGATGGTGATCTGTGCTGGGAAGCATTAAGCTATGTCAGCAAGTTGCTCTACAGAGGGACTTCTCAGTGCCTTTAATATGCTAATAACGTGCACTGTGAAGAGTTAAGAGGGTGACATAGCATTTCTCAAGGTTTATTTGGCCTTGGTGAGGAATCTTTTTTTTTTCCTTTTGTCCAGCAGCTTACAGGACTAGTGTTTTATTTGATGTATTTTCCCTCTCGGAGAACACAATTGCACATTCATCCCAGTCTTTAATACCTGTACCTAAAGGAGAGACAACGGTGGTGGGACAGTCAGGCATGCTGACCATGAAGCAGAAATAGTGATGCTAAGACTGGGTCAACCACCAGATAACAGAGGAGTGATTTTTGGGCCAGAGGCCCCTGGTGGTATGGCTGTCTTAGGTCACACTTTCAAGGTGATTGTCTCTTACAGACTGACCTGTTCTAACGCCATACCGTCTGAAAGGCCTTTAATACTTAAGTCATTGTATGCTGTCTCTGGGTGAGTGCTATGGAGAGAAGAGAGGGGAGCCTGTCTCCCCCAAACTTGTCTATTTCTCATGTTGACACACTGTTGAACAGCTGGTTCTTCCTGAAGCATCTGACCTCATTCTCTTCTGATACCACAAGTCCCCCAAACTCCATCTCCTAAAACCCTCTGTGTTGCTGCATCAAGCAGGACTAGCCGTGAGCACCCGGCCTCTCTCTCACACTGTGGTTGGTGTGTGAACCAACCATTTCTCTACAGAACACAGAAGTGGGAAAATGGGGGCATTTCAAGGGCTGTGCCCAGTCACACTGCCCTTCTGCTGCCTACTAAGTAGCCTGCCCAGACAGGTCCCCATAAGGGACCTCTACTACCTCTCTTTGTATGAGCCGAGGAGGGCAGCAAACTGCTCTTTGGAGTAAAAAGACTTAGTCATGGTGAGGGCAGCTACCTGTGAATGAGGCATTCTTGTCTACTGAACTAAGAGGTCTCCAAAGATGAGAGCAGTGCCATGCAAGGTGCTTACAAAAGCACCGTGTCGACTGTCCTTGGTGCTGGGTGGAGTGCCCCAGGCATTCAGTTCTGTACAGGACCCCAAAGAGGCATCATAACAAATTAAGAGTGTTAGCAAAGGAGAGCAATTCAGATGCTATAAGGTCAAAAGGCCTTTTCTAGGTCCTGATCTCTGTTGAAAGTTATAAACCCTGGGGAAGACATGCAACTGCTGAAGGTAGGACTCCCCAAGATGTCCAGACCAGGCCTTCCCAAGACATGTCACTTTGCTTTTTGTTTTTTTTAAAAAAAGATTTTATTTTATTTATGCATACAAGAACTGGGGTACAGGCCAGAGGTGGGGGGTGGTGAGAGGATTCACCAGAGCTGGAGTGGGAAGCAGAACAGGTGGATCGACTGCAATACACTGCTGAGGGGAGCAGTAGCGGGCAAGACAGCAGAGGTCTGCTGTACCATATGGGTAGCTCCCTGGCCAGGGATCAAACTCATGCTGCAGTGGCTGCGGATTTCTTCATAGTGCTCACATGTATCCCTTGCACCACCAGGGAGGCCCCAAGACATGTCACTTTAGCATGTGGATAATTTCAAGTTGAGGTCAGTTGAGCCCAGCAGGCTCAAGAGAAGTCTTTTACCACTCTGTTAATTATCTAGAAAAATGAGAATTGGGGGGTATTACCCAGATTTTGGGTTACTGCCAGAAATAACCCTTCTACTGGCTGGGCAAAGATGTAATTACAGAGCACCGGGTCCTTTGGTCATGTAAGTCCCCCTCTTCTCCTCCTGAAGCCCCTGGTCCCTGTCCCATTCCTTAGCTCAGGATAACAACCCTCATTTTGACCCCACTTAAGAAATTACATCCATGTAGATTCTCCATATGTATGTAATTATATTTGCTCTTTTCTCCTACTAATCTGCCTGACGTTAATTTGATTGCTTGACCAACCTGACAAGAACCAGAGGGGTGGGAGAAGACGTCACTGAGCAAACTGGGTAGCAACTTAGCCAAAGTAAAACGAAAGTCAAAAGGCAGACCTGAGTGATGTCTATATTCAGATATTTGAACGTGTCTGCCAAAAGGAAGAGGGAGAAAAGGATATAGTGAAAGACTGCTTCCAGCTCCGTTGCCAAGACTTGTACTTCAACTTGTTCAGCCACGTAATGGGCTACCTTAGGAGGCAGCAAATGCCTCCCATTAACTGAGGGGGGCTGAACCAGATGATCCACAAGGACCATCCCCCCAAGCTCACACTCCTCCCTCCATGAGTTTGTGTGTCTGTCACAGAGAGCCTTCCTAGCTTAGCAGAGACCAGAGTCACAATCTTGCTGACAAATCAACTCCCAGAGGCAAGAGCAGATGTGAAGCGGCCATGAGCTCCTGACTGCCTGGCCTCTCATTCCCCCATTGCCACCTCCTGTCATCCATCCTAGCAGCCCCCTTACTAGGGCTGACTCGGCACCAGCTAGTTAATCTGATAAACTAATCTGCACTAATGGGATCATGAATGCTAATGAATTAATGTGTTACCTTCCCCAGTGACATATTTGCATTTTAACAGAGGTCTTCAGGAGATAATGCCTTAACTCAAAGGAGTGATTAATGTTGAAATTTCCACTCTTTGGCAGTCTAATAAAGGAGTTATTTTTGGAAAGGGAACCTTTTCCACCCTTCAAGTCACACCTGCTAGAAAAGGGGGAGAAAAACAGGTCCCTGCCCTTGAGGGGTTTATAGTTTATAAAGTTGGGGAATTACAACAGCTGATATTTATTGAGCCTCCACCAAAGTGTCAGGCCCTGTGCTTCATGCTATATAAACATTATCTTTGGCTCCTCACAACAACCATCCTGAGAGGGGAAGTAACTGAATATAACTGGTCCCCGAATAATGTCCTTTTGTTCAATGTTATTTCTGTTATCACTTTAAAGAGATTAAAAACAAAGAAACCAACAAAAGCCCTGGCCCACACTGAAAGACAGTATGGGAGGACTTCCTTGCCTCTTCTATCTTTCACTTAAATTCGCAGTTCCCAAGAACCTAGCCTTGACGGCCAGCGCCGACTTACCGTGCTGCCTTTCACTAATGAGATGTTAGAGGCAACATTTTCTTAGGATTCCCTGAGAAAGAAAAGTTGCTACCAACTAAACTGCAAAGCACCGCGGATTGTAAGCAGCATTTCTGATTCAGAAGTGTTGAAACTGTACTTCAAAACCATGAACTAGAGTAAGGGCGAAGGCCGACTTTAGAGCATGCACCCTGTCCTGTGCTGTTCACGGAACCCAGGTGGAAAGGAACTGGGAACACTCCGCTGCAATAACGTAATAGCCAGCAGCAGTATTTTCAGGCTAAATGATTACCCAAGGGCCGAGAAGATGGTACCGTGAGTCTGACGTTGATGGGGTCCTGAACCTCAGGGGTTGAGAGAAACAGGGAAGACACAAGGTTGAGGGACTAGGCTGGGCTGTCTAGAGCTGAGCAAGGGGGGTGGTAGGTAGTACATACTCTCCTCGTGGGCACCCTTACGTCAGGGAAGTCAGTTTTTGAGGATATGGCACACTGGTTGCCTTGGCTCAGGGAAGGGGTTGATTAGGGAAACCATGAGATCTTCCCGAGATGGGAAACCTTGGTGAGAGGAGAAAGGGAAGAAAAGTGAATTGACAGATGGTCTTTGAAGGGCAAGATGAGAGATTTTGATTTGCTATGACAGACAGAGGGGGCAACTGCTGATTCTTGCCAGTTAATGCCAAAGTATTAGGAAAAGGTCATTCTGGCCACGAGTGAATTAATTTAGGCTCCCACCTCAAAGCCACAGGTTGCCTGAGGGGGTGGGGAGTGAGCACTACACAAGGGGGTTGTGTCATCAGAGGCAGTGGAATGCCAGGGCATTGTGGGAGGTGGGGAGACTGGATGATGTACAGCTAATCTCCCCTCTTTCCACTAATCAATGTTTGTTGAGTCCCACAAGGGGCCCATGGGAAGGGCAGTGAAGAGGACGACCACACTAGCATTTGGCATGGCGCTGCATGACACATGGATCTGAGGTCCCTGAAAAGCTCACCCCCCTAGCTGAGGAGAAGGTACACATACAGGAAGTCAAAGCAACACAAAACAGTGTAATCCAGGGTTAAATTACAGAAAAATCCATTTGGAACCCAAAATTGGAAGAGGGGGAATTGTGGGTGACTCATTTTTCCCCTATCTTTTCTGTATTCTCAAAATTTTCTACTCTATTATAGACAATCAGGGAAATTTTATAATTTAAAAAAAGCCCAACAAAGGCTAGAATAATGGGGAAAGGCTTCCCAGCACACGCTGGACTTGAGCTTGTCAGAGGATGATACGGAAGGATTTGCAGAGGTGGAGAAAAGGGGACCACAGCAAACTGGGGAACAGCAAGAAGGTGAATGCAGAGAGAGGGCTAAACTCTGACTGGGGTACAGCAGAGCAGAGAGAGTAAGGAGACTAGAGAGGTTTGAGGGTCAGGAAGAAATAAATCAGAGGGATTCCACCTATCTCCAGATACATGGCAAAGTTCAGCTGTTGTGGAAGGCAGGCCTCGAATACCAGGGAGAGGAGTTTCTATTTGATATAGTAAGCAAAAAGGAGCTATTAGAGGCTCTTGAGCAGGGAAGTGACACGATGAAAGATGTTTTAAGGAGATTCCTTTGGCAGCAGCATTGAAGGATCACTTGGTGGAGGCGGGGGGCTGGGTGAGGAGACCAATTAGGAGGCTGCTACAGAGATCCAGGTGTGAGCTCATGAGAGTATGGGCCTTGATGGTGGCAGTGGCATGGGCAGGAAGGCATGACTCCATGAGGCTCTCATGAGCAAAGCATTGCCGAGACAGGGTGGTGGGAAGGGGTGAGTGATTCCCAGGCTCAGCCCCTGGGCTATTGCCAGTGGGAGGGTGTCACTGCTAGAGACAGGGATCCTGGGAAGTGCTGGGGGCAGGAGATCAGCTATGAGAGTGAGGCTGGAGAGCAGACCCAGAGTTTGGCTTTCACTGTGGTGAATTTAAAGTGATGGTAAACTCCAAAGAGAAACCGTCCTTAACGGTAATAATGAAATGGAACTGGAGCTCAGGTTAAAGGCCAGCCTTTATCATTTCCAGCAATCACCCAGAATTCTAAAGCAGAACAAGCTGTATTTAGACTGAGTGTAGAAACCTCTAGAGAGGCAGAAAAAAAAAAAAAAAGGAAAAAAAGCAGACCCAACAGCCAATTCTGATTTGGACTTTGCAGGTGACAGACTCTAAATTGTGTGGCAACAGCAGACTGGTGGGTCTGTTTAAAAATCCCCCCTCCTTTTTCTGTCTGTGAGTGATTTCCCTCCATATTAGAAAGATTGCAGCTCGACTGTAGGTGAAGAGATGAATATGGAACAACACTGGCTTTATTAATCATATCTGCAATCTCTGTGATTTCACCAACGGTGGCTGCGGAACCGGTGCAGCACACAGCGCCCTCGCCAGTCCTGTTATGGGCTGGTTTTCAGCCCATAAAAACAAGATCCAGACTGCTGGCCATCATGATACAGGATGGGAGGCAAGTCCCATTAAACAATAATCAGATATCTCAGTTCCCCACTATGTCAACTGGAAAAACATCTGCCTCTGCCTTCCTTGGGTCTGGTTAGAAGAGAGTAACTGCTACGGGGGGAAATGTATCAGTGAAGGAACAAAACTTGGGAGAAAACAGTAAGTGCAGATTGCAGCAGGATTTCCAACTGAGAGGGGTCTTGCCACTTACCTGGTTGTCTCCTAAGTCAGCGATACCACCACACCCCTTTCTTTCCACCTTCAGAAGGGCTTTTCCATGTGAAAAATAGTAATGGGACAGCCACACCAGTGCGTGACTGACACCCTCTTGCCAGTCTCCCACATCTGTCAGCATTTCCACTCAAGATACCTACCTGCACACTTCTCAGCCACCTTCCTCCCTGACTACCACCCCTAACTCAAACCAGCCAGCAGAGCACTGGACAGAAGTCAGAACTGGTATCTTTGGCAGGGAAATGTTGGAGATTGCCACTGGACAGCCTATGCTGTGTGTGTGTGTGTGTGTGTGTGTGTGTGTATGTGTGTGTGTGAGAGAGAGAGAGAGAGAATGTGTGTGTGTGTGTGTGTGTGTGTGTCATCCACCAGTCTAGCCATCTGTTCATCTGTTTTCCCAGTAGGATTGGATCACAAGCAATGAGAAGCCTGTTTGGGTGGTCCTGCCCCCAGTGCTGAGCTCCCTGGGTAATTAGGAGCCCCAAGCCTGGACAGACTGACACTCTTTAGAAGGAATCAATCCCTCCCACAAAAAGAACCAGTAAGAGGAAGGGGGCTAAAATCTCACAAATACCCCTTATCCTCAGTTCTCTACTCTTCTCCCACCCTGGGATGCAGGACTTGGCCCAGACCTCACCGGGACTAAAACTCAGCATTGCTGGACAGGGAAGGGAGAACAGGTGGGGGAAGCAAATGAGCAAGCAGAGGTCTCTACCATCAGTCTCCCACCCGCCTGTGGACTCCTCACTCTTTCCCTCATACCAGCTGTAACAACAGGGCTCCAGCCGGCATTAAAGTGCCATGGCAGTTCTTGCCATGCCCTGGCACAGGTGTAACCTCCACTGGGACAATCCCAAGTGCTGAGAGGAGTTTTCAAACTGATTCTACCAGGAAAATGGGCAGATGTCTCCTTGCTCTCAGTCTTAGAGCTCTTTGGGCCTTGAAACAGCGAGTCCTTGCCTCCAGCTTCCCTGTTGGGGAGCACGCCAGCTCAGATGTCCTTTAGACCCTCTATTCTGCAGCCATGTCCATGACGCCTTCCTGGCACTGAACGCCCAGGGGCAAATCAATTTTACTTGGGGTCGGTACTCTCCCCCCTCCCAAACTGACCAGCCGATTATCCTGTTGTCACTGTCTCTCCAGTGAAGTTTTGCCCCTTGAAGGCTTTGAAGGAAAGGGGTAAAGAATGTGTCAGCATCAAGGCTCAGAGACGGGGGTGGCTGAAACAAGTGCAGAGCATCTCCTTGGTAGTTTCCAGTCTTGCCAATGTAAATGCCTTTGGGTCTGATCTTCCGTGCGACGCTCACTGCCACCACCCCAATCACGGGTCACGCGGACCGCTGCAATGGCTTACACACTGGTTCCGATCCCTCCAAACGCCAACCCAGCTGGCTTCTTATCACACCACAAGCCATCCCCGAACACTTGTGTGCCTGTCCCATAGTCCTCCAACATTGCCCCGGATCCAAATTCCCCATTCCGACATCATAGAAATTGCAAATCTCGGGACCCACTGCCCAGTAACTCCTGTTTCCTCACTGCACGTCCGCATCCACACTTTCCTCTGATCACACTCCTTCGCTCTCAGGGGTCACACCATGACCCTCTCTGCCTTTTCTCCAAACTGCGCCTCCGCCTTGGAAACCGGCTCCTTTTCTAGTCAGCAATCTCATTCTCTCCCATTATTCCAAATGTAACTCAAGTTCAAGCTCTTCTGGGAAGGCTTCTCCCTCCTCTGCAGCCCACAGTGCTCACTCTCTGTGTCCCGAATCCTACAGTGCTTCTGTTTAGAGCACATAATGTGCTATGTAATTTTTTCCCAAACTGTATTATTCTTAAGTTGCTTCATAGAAATACGCATTATTCTCTTGTTAAATTGTGAATTTCTAAAGAGCAGGGTCTGTGTTTTCCCCTTCCTACTGTAAGATTTACCATGGGGCTAGACCTAGCATCACTCCATCGATCCCTTCCCTTGCCTTCACTCCAGAAGGAAGGAAGGATGGGATGAATGAAGGCTCTATGAGGATCTCCTCTGCTCCTTCCCTCCCCATTCGCAAAAGATGTTTCAGGTTGTTGAGGCGCTGAGGCCAGTCAGAGAGGCTTAGCCAGCCAATCGGCCTTCGGATCTCTAGCTTTCAGTATACTCCCGCCTCCCAAGGCTTTCGGGCGATCAATAATGCTGCTTAAGTGATCAATTTGAGACACAACGGGCTGCAGGGGCCAGTGTTTGATTAACTCGAGAGAATAAATGTATGCTGAAGAGTCAGAGCAGGGAGGGGGGAGCAGAAGGGAAAGCATGCAGAAAGATGAACTGGGAGAAGAAGGTAGGAGAGAAGGTTTTATGAATGAGAATACTATAGGAAGGAACTGAGAGTAGTTCTCACCGGATCTGATTCAACAGTTGAAGCAAGTTTGTGCTGAATTTTCTCAGAGCCCAGTGAATATCCTGGGGAGGCTGACTTTGGCAGATCACTGTTGCCACGGTCCACTGAGCGTCTCAGAGGCTGCAGTCTCCATACTGGATGAAGAAGTAGGTGTGAGATGAAGACTTCATGGAACACCAAGGAAGAACTTGGGTCTTGAGCTGTGCACATTGACTGGGTCCACAGAAAGCCTATGCTCTGGCATCCTCCAGTCCTCCATCCTGGACTGGAGACTGATTCCCATGATGCAATGGCCAGTGGGCAGTGATGCGCACAACGGCTACCAGTACTATCTTTTCTGTAATCATTGGTGTACATACCATCCCTCCTCCCAAGGCTCTGGGGCTGGCCATTTAATTATTTGGAAGTTAACAAAAAATAAGAAATCCCTTTCTGAATTTTATCTGGAGGACCCAAATTTCTAGTTGTATCATTAATCAAAAGTTTTCTGGGAAAGATATCTGGGAAAAACAGAGGTAGCTTATTACTGAAAATTCCTCATTTAATCTAACCATGATTTCTGCTGCTCTCATTAAAAATCCATGCTTCACATTGGATGGTAGCACTACTCTTCCCCTACACCCATTACTCAGCTCAAAGCCTCAGAATCAGTTGTGATTTTCTCTCCTCACCCTACCATCCAATTGGTAGGTCAGTCCAGTTTCTTCTACCTCCCAAATCCATCCGTCCCTCTCCTTTCTCCTTCCCCCAGCTCTTTTAAAAACCTCCTATGTGGTCTTCATATCTCCACGATGGCCCCCATTTAATCAATCTGCCAAAGGGGAAGGAGGATGAAAAATGAGCCTGGATCTAATCAAGACTAGAGCTAACTTCCATTTACAGGAGATACAGGGGATAGTGGAACAAGCTAAACAACAATAAGAAGCAAATAGATGGAGGGGCCTGAATGGGGGACAGAATACCTAACTTGAGCTCTTGACTAAGACAAAGAGAGGGGACATAGCAACGAGATGTAATGTGTGGATCTTGATTCTAATAAGTCAACTTGGTAAATCATGTTTTGAGACAATTGAGAACATTTCACTATGGACTGGGTAATAGATACCACAAAAGCATTATTGTTATTTCTCTTTGATGTGTTAATGGCACTGTGGTCATATGTGGAAACATCCACTTTTTTAGACATGCACCAAGAAATACTGGGGTGAAACGACATGACTGATGCTTAAATTTTATTGTACTGGAGCAAAGGAAAAAAAAATAGGGTGGATTAAATAAATATGGTAATGTCCTGATAACTACTTAACGTAGATAATGGGTATATGAGGTTAATATACTCTTTTTCTATTTTTTGAGAAATGTTCATACTAAAAACCAAAACAGCAGTCATCCACTATATCCCAGAATACCTTCTTAGCTTTACCTTCCACCTCCATTTCATTTCTATATGACACCGCTGCCCTACAACCGTACTCAATTTATTCCAGTCTGAACTTCATCTCTTCACTTACTCATTTTTTTGTTGAATAAATAAAACAAATATCTAAGGTTTCTTATACATAGTAGGCACTGTAAATGCAAAGATAACTGAGGAAGACAAGGGAGTCTTTATATTCAGTCTAGCAACTAACACAGCGCCTTGTACATACTGGATGTTTGATACATGTTTATGAGACAGATGTTCAGGAGATATGATACACTTCCTCTCTAATCTGAATCAACAAGCATTTGATCCAGTGCAACAAATGCTTATTGGATACCTACTATGTGTATGTAGACAAGACATACACATAAGAAAACACACATTTGTATGTGAAGATTATATGAATTAATGACTCAAGCAGTAATAGTGGGGTCTATCAACAACGTGCTAAATGTATTCTTAGAGAAGGTAAGTACATGAGTGGTTGAGAGGAGGGAGAGAGATCACTGCAGTCTAGAATGATGAGAGAAGACTTCATAGAGGAGATGAGTTTGGATGTAGAGTTGAAGGACAGGCATAGTGGTATGGGAGAGGAGAAGGGCATAGGTATTCCTGGTAAGCAGAATGGTATGAACAAGCATAGATGTAAAAAAATATATATACCAAAGATGGAAGGAAAGAAATTTGGTTAGAGTGGAAGGTCCATGAGGGGCTGTGTTTCTCAAGCAGCCCGAGTAGGTCTGAGTCACTTGGGGGAGCTTGTTAAAATGCATATTCCTTGACAACAGCTCCCAGATCTACTAAATCATATGCACAGGTGGGTGGAACCCAAGAACCTACACTTTAAAAAGTGTCCCCCTGCCATGTGATTTTTAGACACATTAAAAACGGAGAATCTATGATGTGACCAAAGAGTGGGAAATAAGGTTGGAAGAATAGACAGCATCAGGCTCATGCAAGTAGAGCCTTGAGTATCAGGTTCAGGAGACTGAAGTTTGTCCCGCAGGCAATGAGGGACCACCCCACAAAGCTGTTGATCAAAAGCATCATGAATCCAGGGTATTTAAGAATGTCAATCTAGCAGCTGTATTATGTACTAGAAAGGAAAGACACTGCCCTGGTGGTGGGTGGTAGACTAGAACAGAGTCAGAGATGGTTCTGAGGCTTCTAATTTGGGAGACCAGAAGAGGTTTCAGAAGAGCAAGCCAACTCGGAAAGCTAATGAGATGAGTTGGTGAAGATTGCGTTTGACATAATGACAGACAATCAGAGAGGATATGGTCAGTAAGTAGCTGGAAATACAGGACTCAACTATAGGAAAGGGGTTAAGTTGGCAGTAAAGAAGTGGGAAGGGCCAGCAGAGGGGGAAGGAGGAAGCCCGGATGTGGCTGCAAGTCCCATCCAAAAAAGGGAGTGGAAAACTGGAGGAGTCAGAGACTTGAGGGGTAGAAGGAGTAACTAGGGAAACAGAAGCGGGTCACTAGCAAGGAAGGAGACCCAAATACTACAACCAGGCAGAGAGTTCTTTAAAAACCCATGGATGGCTAGTAGTGTGGCTAATGGCAAAGAGAAGGTGAGGCTCAGAAAAGGTCACCAGTTACGGCATGCATGCAGAAGAATCCCACCTCATGTGCACCAGTGCAAACACTCTCCCAACGCAGGGGCCCCTACTTGTAACAGGCAGTCTGTCTCCTGCCTCGCCTCCTCCCTCCCTCCCTACTTCTCTCCTCCCCTGCCCCCAAGTCATATGCCTCCTGGGATTTCCAAGCTCCTCTGACAGCCCAGGAGAATAGGCACCAGTATTCCACTGAGCTGTTAAATTCAGTGGTAAGGATGGTTTCCTCACAGAAAAGGGGGCTAATTCAGAGCCCCAAGAAACCTGCCCCTCTCCCTACCAGATTGACTGAGGAGGTGGGAAGAAGGTATGCTCCTCCCCTTTGCCCCAAGCCCTCAGATTTCTCAGCAGAGCTGCAAGGTCCAGCCCATTTTGAGAGTCCTTCGGTTTGGCTGCTGATAATGCAAGAGAATGTTTTTCTTTTTGAATTTATGGTAAGAAGGAAAACAGAAGTCCTTGAGAGACGAGCGAGAACAGAGTTTTCTGCTGTGCATGCTAATAATCTGAAGGCTGGCCCACAGCTGAAGCTAACTTGAGTGTATCTTCATCCCAGGGGCCTGTCCAAGCCTTCATCCTGTTTGGATGGGGACCATCCCAGTCTCCCTAGACCTGAATGCTAGGGCCTCTTGTGAAGGCATGAAACCCAGAAGCCAAGCTCGTCTGCATGAATCTCACTTCCTGCAACTTACTCCAGGTGCATGTGCACATGTGTGTGACTTTTATGGCTTCAGCTAGTCTAGAGGCGCTGAGAGAACAGGGATCCTTCTGATACATTAATGCTGCCCTCTCAGGGTGCTTTCTCTGGTGCTGGCCACTGAGCCCAATCATTTCTGCAGAGAAGGTGTGGGTGGGTATGGAGTGCCTCCACTGCCCTGTATCCACTGTGCTCCCTCCAAGGGCTGAAATGAGGACTACTGCAGCGGGGTGGTGCCAGACCAATGCCTTTCCAATGCCCATGCCTCCTCAAGTTCCCCTGCACCCACCGCCACACCCCAGGACTGCAGTGCCTCACCCCCACCCCATCTTGGTGCCTTGCCTAACTTGCTGCTGTTTTCAGCAATCCCATGGGCTTTCCTGTAGCACTTTTTCAACCTACCACTATTCTCAAATGATCCTTTTGGTGGCAAAATCCCCAATCAGGTCCTACAGTTCACTTCCCAAGACCCTAAGACTGTGCCACTCACCAGAGTGAGAGCTCCCTTGACTCACTGCAAATGGGGCCTGCAGCCTCCCAGGAGTCCCCAGCCTCCTCCCCCAGGGAGGCAGAAGCTCCATTGTCTTGTCTGAAGCAACCGCCCCAGTAGCATCTCTAGCTTGTGTTTATGGGGGCTACAGGAAGCCTCGGATCAGGGAGAGGCTCAGAGCCAGGAGCCTGGGTCATCCACCACCCTACCCTGGCCAGCCTCCTTTCTCTGGTGGCACTTGCCCAGCAATTGCGATGGAGGGTGTCGGGTGGCAGAGAGGAGTGCATCTCTTCACAAACAGCCACGAGCCATTTTTCTCTTGCTGGGATCAAATCCCCTCCCACTTCAGAATCCTGCAGTGGCTCCCAAATGCCTCTCACATCAAAGAAACCTTCTCTCCATGGGCCTCAAAATCCTCCACAATTACATCCCACATCCTCACTTCCACACACAATTCATGCAGAACTCAGGCCAGACACAGATGATGCCCTCCAGAAAGCAGAACTGCTCCTGGCCTGGGTCCTGCCACAGGTGCCTGAGAGTCCCATCAAGGGAGCCACTCTGCTGCCTCCCTTAAAAATGCAAATGTTACCTGAGAAATGAAGGCAGAAAAGCATTATGAGCTATTAACACCTTGGCCAGTCAAGGATTCTGTTCTCATGTTTGACCAAGCTGGGAGCAAAGCCCCATCTAAATGGTTAAAGGGAGCGGGGAACATTCAGGAGGGGAGAGGGAAGGGGCTCTGATGTCCAAGCCAGGATTTTCCGGAGGGTTACAGACTGACTCCATGTTTCTACTTTAAACCAGGCAAACTCACTAGTCTTTCCCCACCCCCAATTTGGCTTCTCTTTCCACACACACACTTTATGTCTTATTTCACCTCAGGGGTACCCTCCTGTGAAGCTGCTGAGGTTGAACTGCTACTCTTTCATGGGAAAAAAAAAAGCCACGAAATTGGGTAGAAGCTGGCATGTCTGCTTGGGCATGGCTAAGTCTTGCTGAGGTCTCCCTGGGGAGAGCTGACAGCCTTTTGCTCAGTGGAAACAGCAAAGGCTTCCCGGGAAGCCTCTCTCAGTGCCCAGGAATGAAGCTGGGAACTGATTCGGCAGGGAAGGGAGAGGCAGGGTCTCCCAGTTGAGGGCCCCCCTGGTGGCTGCATTGCCACATCACCTGGAGGTCCTTCTGGCCAAGGTGTTTGCCTTTTACCCCAGGCACATTTCCTGGTGCCTTCCCGCCTGGAAAACATACCTGGGCTGCTCTCTGAGTCAGCAGAGTCTCCCACCCTTCACCCTAAGAAGGGCGCCCCCAAAGGCATCCTTGCTCTTATAGCAGTTTCTCCCATGGGCAGGAGTCCAGAGACTGCCCCGCCCTCTGCAAGAGCTGCAGGATGCTGAGACCACCTGGCAGACTCCAGGGCTCTGCAGCTGGACTAAGATGCCAAAGGGGGGGGGTGGGTCTGGCAGAATTCAGTGTACACTGTAATCAAGGGCTATTTGGTGGCAGCAGGGTGGAGGTGCCACCTGCTTCTGGGTGAAGGTGTCAAGAATTTGCCCCTGCAGTGATGTGTGTGTGTGGGGGGGTGTTGGGGTAGATGCAGATGGGGGAGTATGCACACACATACCTACAAGAGTTGGAACGCTTTTGACCAGAATGTAGTTCTTAATAACCCTGGCGCAGGTGTCTACAGTAGCTGGGGGGGGGGGGGCAGCAGGTACTGGATCTGCAGTAATGAGCTTGTCACGTAGTTTCTCAGGGGCACTGAGACAACACACTCACACACATACATTCACACACGCACACGCACTCACGCAGACACTCTCTCCAAGCTCTAAAGCATCAAGCTGGGGAGTAGAGTGTGTGCGTGTGCGTGTGTGTGTGTGTACATGTTACAGCCGCGTTAGGGAGTGGGTGCGCTATGTGTTTTGGCGACTGTTGTATTGGAGTCCTGATAGAAGGGGGCAAGTGTGGCTGTGTGTGTGTGTTTGTGTGTGTGTTTGGTCTCGATGGGGGTGACCATGTCGCTGAGCCCTGGGTATGTGGTGCGGCTGTGTGTGCGTGTGTGCGTCCGTGTCCGCGTGTGAACATGGCCCCGGGAACCACGCACATGCTTCAGACAGCTGTTTCTGACAGCCCTGGGGTTTGGGCATCTCCGGGCACCCCGGCTAAGTGGCCGCCTCCCAGCAGCCAGGCCCCGCGTCTCGCCAGCTCTCCCAACTGTGCCCACGGCCCGGCGCGCACACAAAGGCTCCATAATGAACGCGCTGCACTCCCCTGCGCTCGGCTCCTCACCCTGCACCCCCGGCGGCCAAGATAAGCCCGCCAAGCCGGGGACTCAGCCGGGCAGTGGGCACGCAGTCCGCCGCTTCCCCCCACGCCTGCCCAAACTCCGGGCGGCCCGACGCTCGGCGTCCCCCGACCCGGCCCAGGCTGCCGGGGGCGCCCCAGCGGCCCGGGGCGGCACGCGCCCGCCGCGACCCATCCCTGGCCGGGCTGAGACTGCGGGCGCGCCCCCCTGAAGGCAGCGCGCCTCTTACCTTCCTCCTCCTCTTCCCTTCGGCGGCGCGGCAGCGGCGGCGGCGGCGCAGCGGCGAAGGCGACGGCCACGGGACTAGGGCGCCCGTGCCCCCGAGCCCGGCACGGGCGTGGGGCTCAGTGGCGCCGGGCGGCGGGGCGGGCAGAGGCTGGCGGGGCGGCAGCAGCTGGCCCGGGACGCGGGAGCTGGCGCGCGAGCGGCGGGCTGCGGGCAGGCTGGCAGCGGCGCGCGCGGGCTCCTCGGGCGGGCTCCATGGCTGCGCCGCGGGCGGCACCATCGCCGTGGCTCGCTCGTCGCTCCCTCGCTCCAGGAGTGCGGCAGGCGGCGAGGTGACGGATGGCGGCGAAGCGGCCGGACGGTAGAGGAGGGGAGGGGAGAGGGGGCGGGGGAGGAGAGGGGGAGGAAAGAAGGAAGTGCAGAACGAGGGGCCTCTCCGGCGCCTCCCGACCCTCGAGTGCTGGCGTCGGTTTCCCCGAGTGGGAACGCAGCTTAAAGGCACAGCTCCCGGCTCGGGTCGCAACTAAAAATATGCACAAAATTGGCAATTGGGGAAAGAATCTCCCAAGACACAACCCAGCCACCCAGCCGCCTAGCCCGGCGCTGCCTCACTTCTTGAACCTGACCGTTCAGGCTGGGCAATGCCGGGAACTGCTGGCAGCAGAGAGGGCCGGCCAATTTCCAAAGTGAACCCGGGAAAGTAGGGCGGGGGATTGAACTGCGGAGAAGGGGCGACGCCACGCTTGCTTCGGGGACCCCGCTCCCTGACCTCAGACCTGCCGCCCCCCCCCGCCCCCCATGTTTTCTGGCTTTTGCTATGGTCGCCCTCCTTGCAGCAACCTGCCTGGTCACCACCGGCAACATCCGCACGCACCTTGAGTTTCGGCTCGGGTTCCTGCTCACAGCGCCTCTCCCCCGCACTGGAGCGCCAGCTGTTTGGAGCCCAGGCCCAGCCCGAGAGCCCACCTCAGAAAGGGAGCTATCTGCCAGCTGGCAGAGGTCCGCTTAGAGCATGCGGGTGGTTTGGTGAAAAGGGAAGGTTAAAGTGTATGCGTGTGTATTTTCACCAGCAGATGGAGGGAGGGTCCTGGCCCCGAGCGCGCGCACACACAGGAGAGTAGCTTAGGCACACAGCACAGTGCCTGATGAATGATCTCAGGACATCTTTTCAGAGACACGCTGTGAATACTAAAGAGCAGCAGCCGAGGTTCAAGAATGGCTCAGTCTCGCAGCTGACACCAGACCCCTTTGGAGGAGTTTGGGGACCAAGAAGAAGGGCCCCTCTCCCTTGCACCCAAAAGGAAGCCTCAGTGGGGACCCAGAGGGCCTGGGAAGCTGGACAGTGGATTTGGGAGGGTGAAGTTGGGACCACGGAGGAGAAAAGCAGAAGGAAACGGAGGAGTTGAGGAGCCTCTGGTGATGTCAAATGTAAGGTGAATTTTCCAGTGTCAGAAGCACCTCCCTGAGATAGCTACCTTTGGCACATTTGGGCCTCAGAGGTTCTAAGCTGAAAAGTGGGCTCTCCTCAATTTCCCCTGAGCCTGGACTCAGGAAAGAAGACAGCTGGGAGAAGAGGACCCCCTCCAGTTGGAATCTCTTCTTCGGCTGCCATTCTGCTTAAGCATTTGGTGACATCTCAGAAAAACCTAGAGGGCTACTGAGGGGCAGTGGCGGGGAAAGGGGATGGATGTGTCAGGTGTATGGAATTTCCACAGAGCACAAAACTCCAGGCTCTGTGGCTCTCTGCAGCTGGGATCAGCAGTGGAGTAGCTGACTAGGAGATTTGACCATCCATCCACCAAGCACACTTTTTGCTTCCTTCCTGGCACTTCCTACCTTGAAAAAAAGGATGGCAATTCCCTGCATCTGGATTGGGGGTGGGGGTAGCCTAGGTTTGGAAAAGAAGCTGAAGAAATTATTAAAAATGAATGGTGGGTGAAAGCAAAGACACACAGGGAAACACCCAAATTTCCTGCAAACTCACAGGCAGACCCTCCAACATGAAGATGCTCTTCAGATCCCCCACCCCACTCCTCCCCCCCTCCCTCCACACACACACACACACACACACACACACACACACCCCACGGGGCGACAGGCACACTAACCTGGTACCCAAAAAATAAAGAAAGAAATCTAGCCAGAGGAGTGACTCAGTTTTCATTTCTAATCTTTCCCACAGAGAGCGGTGACGAGAAGCAGGGAAGTGTTGGCCTTTTGTCTCCAGGGATTGAGCAGGAATCAGGAACCAGCTGTCCAGTATGAATGATGCTATTTGTGGCCAGACAGTCTGTGGCTGGTTTCCTTGGGGCTGTTGGCTTGGTGGGGGGGATCCCCTCTAGAGTCCCCCTATCCTTACCCAGTTTGTTCCTTATTACTGTTAATATTAATAACACAGACACCAGCAAGTTGTATTGGTTCTAACCAGAAAACTCACAGGTTAATAACTAAAGCAAGTGCATTTTATGATTCTGCTTAGCCCTCTACTGCTGTTTGCTGGGCTCACTAGGAGCACATGCCCTGGGTCTAGTCAATCTGCTATGCAGTAAACAGAAGTGAAAAGGGGAGAGAGAGCGTCACTGGACAAAGGCATGCAGGAGGGTTGCAGCTGACCAGGAGGCCAGATCCAGTTTAGAATGATACTAAGTGCATAGCTTTTGGAATCCACTTCTTACTAATGGGGTAACCTAGGTAGGTAACTTAACCTCTTTGAAACTTACTTACCTGTGCGATGGTGATGATGGCAGAACATGCCTCATAGAATTATGGGGGTATTAAATGAGATATGGATTAAAAGATTTCAACAAGTGGCAGCTATCATTTTTTCTCAAGAGCCATCAGCCTCCTATCCATCTACTAAAAGTCTCTCCATTTTGTTCTTATTCTGCTTACCAGTCTGAAGTGATATAGCATTTGCACTACTTGCTTTTGGTTGAAAGAGTTCTCAAGCTTGTATGCATATGGGCTGATTTCATTTCCAAAGAAAGAACTCCCCCCCCCCCAATTTCAGAGGTAAGGTTTTTTGGGGGCTGTTGTTGTTGTTTGTCAAGCTGTATGCACTCCCTATGCTCAACAGAAATGAGGGAGGAAGGAGAACTGAACGCAGGATACAGAGAGGGTTCTACAGCACTCTTAACCCTGTGCCAAAATGCAGCCAAATCAACCCTTGCATGTAAAACTGGGTCCATGAAACTTGGTGAGGAGGTTCCCCTCGGGGTAAGAATTTGGTCTCTTCAAATCTCATGACAATCAGATGACAAGTGAAGATCTTCCAGCCTGAAGTCTATTTCTTATTGAAATCAATACATTGAGAGGAAGTTATTAAGTAGCACCGTTTTTCTCCCCTGCACATTGAGAGTGAACGGAGGCAGCCCAACCTCACTAGCACTTTGGACTGTAATCAGCACTTAACAACCAGGCAACCAAGTCACCATTAACCGAGAATCCAGGGATAAATGGACAGAGACTCTTTGACCTCCAGTAATAATAGTAATACTGACTACCATCTATTGATTCGTCAATTACTAGGAGCTGGGACACTGCAAACGCGCCTAAGAAAAAGAGGATGGTTCTGGTTATTCATCTCAAGGGATGCAATTAGTCCATTCGCCTGATAGGAACTTCAGCCAGCGCTGAGAGCTTGGCATGCATTAACTCGTTTCATGATCACTGCAACCCTCTTACTTAGGGATCATCATCTTTATTTTACAGAGGAAGCCAAAACTCACATAGCAGTAAGTAGTAGAGCCTGGATTCTGACCCTACAATGACATTTAATAGGAACAATAATTATGGTCGCTAACTTTTACTGAGCACTTCTTATGAATTGGGCACTGTGCTACCATTTTGCACGCATCATCACATAATCCTCACAATAGACTTGTGAGGGTGGGTACTATGCTTGACTATTTTAAAAGAAATGAAGCCCCAGAGAGGTTAAGTAATCTCCATAAAGCCACACAGCTAGCAGGACCTAAACCAGGATGTGAACGCATGCCAACTGACTATATCAGAGTGTCTCCTCGAGAGACGGTGATTCCAAGTCTTTAACGGGAATTGCACAGTGGAGACAGGCTGCTAGCTTTTTCCCGAGACATACCAAGCTGTCTGCCTGTGCTGGCGCAGCCTAGCTATCTACTAACACCCAGGAAAAGATGAGTAAGTGAAGAAAAGGGTGTCACCAGTGGCTGGAGTATGAAGTGCATCTGCCTAAGGCTGCAAAGGAACCCTCTGGGTGACTGGGCAGGCCCTGAGGTGGAGGAGAGATGGCATAATTAGAAAGATCATAGATGAAATTTACTTTATAGTTTTTCAACACCCAACCTTTCATTCCCCATCTACTCACCCTTCCTAAAGCATCTGAGGTCTTTGGTGTTTGGGACTGGGTGGGTAGAAAACAAGGGAAAGGAACCTCTCTCTAGGGAAACTGGGAGCTAGCAAGAAAGCTGGGTGATAGGGAAAAATGGAAACAGGGCCATTTAAAAGGATTTATGATTAGGAGGTGGGAGGGCAAGAGGCTGAGCAATTATGCTAACAGGGTTTTTAGTGGCCCTTTGTGTGTTAGCTGAGCCTGCCCACCCTTACCTGGTGTGTTGGGAGATACTGAAGGGAACCCCTCTGGGGTGAGGAGCTGCAAACTGCCGGCCAACTCTTTCCCTACCCTGGCCTGACTGGTACCCTCTTCTTTCAAACCCAGTTGCTGAGCAAGCAGCCCCCAAGGCTATTTCCATGGGTCCCAGTTAGCTTGCAGGTTCCATGTCTATATCCATGTGTACCCACTTCCCACAACTTGCTGGGGAAGTGCCCAGTCATGGGAAAGGGTTCTCCAGGTTAGAACTGGGGTTCATCCTACAGGAGTGCCATGTGGCTAGAATGTCATTCAGTTCTTAAATCCTCAGTGGCACGGGTGGCTGGAGACAGAGAGACAGGATTTGCTTGAACAACACCCAGGCCTCTTCAGTATTAATGGTTCCTTAGCCTTCCCTGCTTCTGCTCTTCTCACTTACCTAGTATTAGCTTAACAAGATTTCCTGTAGGCATCTCCCTGCCCCTCTTCACAAACCCCCTTCTCCCCAGATCCTCTTTGCCCTTCTCTGGAAGGCCCCTTAGGCTCTGGGTGTGTCCTGGGTGCAATCAAATACAAATAGGTTGGCAATTCGCTTGCTTCTCAACCTTTACTTACACACACACACACACACACACACACACACACACACACACACACACAGATGGGCAACAAAGTGAGAATCTGGAGGTGAAAGCCAAAGTGGCCCAAAGCGTCAGTATCCTTTAAGGCTCACATTTTGAGAGCATGTGTGACTTTCCACATTACGTTCAACTGCATAGTACACTGGTATTTGCTTTACCATGTAAATATCGCGGAGCTCTAAAATCTTTGCATGACCAGGAGCTCCAAAAGGACACACCTTGCTTGTCCTGTGCCTCTGTGTACCCTATAGGAGGTATGGAAGCCCTATTGGAGAAGCGCCAAATGAAGGTATTATCCTAGAACCTGCTGACTTTGAACTCACAAAGGGAAACAAAACACATTGTCATGGGGCAGGGTTAGGGTCCCCTGGGACCCTCAAGCCTGTCTGCTCTAAATGTGTTCTGCCATCTGCCACATCAAGGCAAAACATACTCTAGTGCATAAGACCTTCAAAGGAAAGGAACTTTAATACAATTAGTGTGCAATGGAGAAAAGAAAGATTATTGTTAACACAGTTTCCTGTGAAGCACTCAAAGTTACCCATCCCCTGGTGGGTAAATGCCCAGCCAAACAGGGTTGGCCCAGAGCGGGGCCACTGAAGCCTGAAAGACTGCCACAAGTCTAAGGCACCTTCCGGTGGGGACCCACAGGAAAGGGCCAGAAGGAGCCAGGCAAGTGTGGAAGGAAAGGAGCAAAATCAAAATCAAGATAAGGCTGCCACTGTCAGCCTCCCCATGGGTCTCTCAGCTACATATCTGTCTCTTTCAAAAGTCTCCTTGCATGTCTCCAAAGTCCCTGGGACAAGTCCAAGCCGAGAAGCAAGCACCGCTACACCACATGTCTCTCTGCTCCACGTGCCTCCAGGTCTCCTTCATCTCCCTCCTTCCTTCCCCAAGTCTCCTAGCTTCTCCTCCCTGCTCAGCTCCACCCTTCCTTGGATGGGGCAGGGAATCTGGACCCTCCCTCTTCCCTGGGGATTACCCTATTACAATATCACCCCAAATATGCCACTTTGGCATGAGGATTTTAAGCTGGTTATTTTTTAAGAAACAGCAGACATAGCAAAAGCTCTAAAAACCCAAGTAGATGTTACCGTTTTGTAAGAGACTTTGACATTTATAAGGGGAATCTCCATTTGTAGGGTACCTTTCCTAATCTGTACTAGGATGCAAAATCTCCAGAAACTTTTACCAAGGGAGAAAGCATGAACTTAAATCTACATAACTAGCACACCTGGATTACTGTGCCTGTCCTTATACCCTCCCATAACTGCCCCCCCCCCATCTTCTTTTGCCTTTAGAGGGAGGTGGTATTTGAGAGGATGATGGCCTGAGCAATTTCAAAGGTTCTCCATTTTCCTGGGTCTCTTACATGCACACAGGAGGTATACATGTTATTAAACTTTGGTTTTCCTCCTATTAATTTGTCTTTTATTACAAGGGTATTTTTTTAAAGATTTATTTATTTATGCATACAAGAGCTGGGGTACTGGCCAGAGGTGTGGGAGGGGTTGAGAAGATTCACCAGAGACAGAGTGGGGAGCAGAACAGGCAGACTGACTGAAATACACTGCTGAGGGGAGCAGCGGGCGAGACAGGAGAGGTCTGCTGGGCCATGTGGGTTGTTTCCTGGCCGGCCGAGAATAGAACTCGTGCTGCAGAGGCTGCAATTGCTTCATAGTGTGGTGCTTAACCCTTTGCGCCACCAGGGAGGCCCTATTACAAGGGTATTTTAGCTAAGAACCTAGAAGGGTAAAGGTAAAACTCTTTTCCTTCCCCACACCCACTATCTTCATGAAGGACTGTGGTAAATGGAAAGAATGACTAGAACAACTTGGAGTGTTGGGGCGCAGCGGTGTGCACAGGGAGCCTGTCCTCTTGTCAGGCTCCATTTCCCTGCAGAAATCTCAGTGGAATCCCTAGGTCCCAGAGGGCACAAGCAGTTTCTTACTTGGTGTGATTCCAGCCTTCCCCTTACTCAAATCCACCTGCCCCCCCCCCCGGCTGTGTGTGCTGGAAATTCTCCTTTGGGTTAAGGCCCAGTCTCCAGAAGGTCCTGGTAAATTGCACATGTTATCTGGAATGGATAGCACATTAAGTCATTAGCGCCCATTAATGCACTCACTGGAATAAATCTATCAGATTGCCTGTCACCTCTCAGAGGGCAGAGCTATGAGGGGATGAGCCAGTGATTAGGGACTTTCCTTGGAGTAAGATGGGATGCAGTGGGGTGGATGAGCTCTAGTATGGCATTTCCCCAGTTGTGGGCCTTAACCCAGCGACCTCAAAATCATGTGGATACCTGTGAAAATGCTGATTCCTGGGCCCCAGCCCTGACCCCAGGACTCTAGTTAACAAATTGCCCGGCCTACATCACACATTGCCAAGCAGGCCTGAGGAGAGGACTGCTGTGGGGAGGGCTTGGAGGCCAGAGCCAAAGGAGCTGTCACTGAGGGCTGGGCCTAAAAGAACCTCGCCACCAGCTTTGCATTGTCCTGGTCTTAGCCTGGACATTCCATGTTTTGGCCCTCTCCTCTTTAAAGTCTCTCTCTAGAGAAAGAACTTCTGTGTGACTGCCTCCTCCTAGCCCACCTCCCTTGCACAGAGGGAGCCCAGAGGAGAGAGGACCGGTGGCTTATATAGGCCTTGGAGTGGGAGCTGAATTGACAGACTCTAGGGAATAGTCCATTGCTTCCTTGTATGCCTTCGCTGTCTCCCCCCTGCTGGCATCTTAGGCGTGTTTGCCCTCCTGGAGTTAGGAAGCAAAACACCAATTTAAATTGATGCTGACAGAGCCTGTCAGATGCCAAGTGCTTGCTGCCGCTGTTGCCATCAGTACAGCTACTCCCCATGTGGGAGTCCAGAGGTATGTTTGGGACAGGGCTGCCAGGAACTGGCCTCCTCACCCTTAACCTCCCCTGTCTCAGGTGGGGTGGGGCTGGGGTGAAATTTGGATTGAAGAAACTGAATGAAAAATGGGAAATGTACCTAAGCTGGTGAACAGAGCACTGGCTGCCTCTGATAGTCTCTCCGTTCTGGTTAGGCCACTGTGTGGTCACGGACACTTTACTTAACTCTCTAAGGTCCCTTTGAAAAAAAAATCTGAAGGAGACTCTAGCATTTAACCCGATGCTTTTCACAGGCATGCAGACTTAGAGGACACATTTGGAACTGTGGGGAAGAAAACCACCAGGTAGAGACAAATGTCCCTTGAAAGACGTGGGAGGGGGAAGGGCATTAAAATTGTGAACATGCAGTACAAGTTCGGGGAATGACCCCTCCCTGCTCTAGCAGACAGAGAGCAACGCCATCTTGCATAGATGCGAAATCTGTGAAACAGCTTTGCAAAATTTGCTGCCTGCAGGTAAAGCAGGCTTTTCACCCCACTAATGACCAGGAGCCAGATAAAGAAGATTTAAACAATGGGTACCCAACCTTGGCATCTCTGCAGCGCATTCTTCAGAAAGAAAGAGATTAAATCTCAACATTGCCTTTCTCTGAGCATAGACAGCATCACAGATCTTTAGGTCAGAACAACTTAAAGCCAAAAGCCCCCCTGTCGAGAATAATTTTTAATGTCAGCGACTCACAGTTCTACCTATGTACACTTAATGGTTGTTGGAATGGTTCTCACAGAGTAAAAATCTGTAGAAGTACTTCCCAGGTCGAATCCTCAATTTGATAATCCAATAAACTTTGTCTAACTATCACTGAGACTTTTATTCCAGCTCACAAAATTCACCGCCCCCCCCCAAACCCACTAGTCTGATAAATGAATTCTTACCTACATGCTACAGGGTGCTAATGAGCCAATGGTTTCCCTGCCCAACAATTTACATTTTGTCCAGAGCTCAGCTTTTCCTGCCTTTCTCCAAAGGAGTGGAGGGTTTGACTCAGAGGTACGTGGGGCAGGTGGCTGAAGTGCTGAAGGGTATGGGGACCTTTCCAGGTTCAGCCTCAAATAATCCCTTATGTGTGCACAGGATTTTACAGTTGACTTTTATTTCATCTTCAAATAACACTATAAAGTATGTCGCACACTTATAATCCCCATTTTATGCTTGAGGAAGTTGAGGCTCAGGTTGGCTGAGTGGTCATCCAGGGCCACACAGGTAGGAAGACCCTAATTCCTGGCTTAAGTGTTCCTCACTCGTTTCCATGCTGATTCCACTTCTTTGGAGAAAAGCAGGAAAAGCTTAGCTCTGAACAAAACTGTAAATTGTTGGGCAGGGAAACCATTGGCTCATTAGCACCCATTAGCAGGGATCAGGAATACCTGGCCTGAAGGGAGAGCCGGCTTCTACCTTTCACTTTTTCTGTCACTAATTTCTCTTTACTTTGTCTTTTCTGGATCCCATTTTCTGTTCTTCTGGCTGCCATTCACCAGGCAAGTAAGAAAAAACAAATTAGCTTTGCAAGAAAAAGCAGGTGTTGGTTTGTATGTCTCTGTGGGCTCAAGTAATAACGCCCAGAAAGGCCTGACTAGAATATTCTCATCGCTGGACTGTCAGTAACTTGCTGTGTTTGACCGGGAGTCAATTGATTAACCTTTCTGTCTGCGAGTTCTCATCTTTTCAACCTGCATAAGTCTTGTCAGGCTCATGGTCGGGTAGGCCTAAGGGAAGGAGGGGGAGAAGAGAGCGAGCGGGAGATGGGGATGGCTAATGAATAACAAGAGCTGAAAAACACTTTGCAACCATTCCTACATGATGCATCGATATTTAATGGCATTCTTTGCCTCAAAAGCTACGGCTCAGAAATGGGAGGTATTTTTAAGGCACTGCGTGCAGTTCCCTGGTAATCCAAGAAGCCTCCCATTTAGGGGGGAAGACCTAATTATAGCTTCTTCTTTTCTTATCTCTTTCTCTTGTTCATTAAGACCAAAGGACATTTGCTTAGGAAATCAGATCTTGGTTTCAGAAGATTTCATCTGCTTCCACAAATTGAATTTCCCACCTGGAGTCAAATTCTCTATTTATAATAGAGATATCATCTGCCCAGAAATCTGTCCTCGGTAAAGGCCTAAGCTTGCTGAGATGTGCTTTGAATGGTGACCAGCTCCATGGATTTGGTGGGCCTCAGGGAACTGAAGCTGTGGTTTCATGGTGTGGAACCCAGTAGGCGTCTTTGGAAGAGAGGATTGGGCTCCAGCTGGCTTTGACAACTGAGGTGTGACTCTACCAAGTATTTGAACACATGCACATGAGCTATGACTGCAGATTTCTTAGGCATTATCATCTTTTGTTGGGTCTCCCTAACTCCACCTTCAATCCACAGGGACTTAGACAGACAGGATCTTGTCGAGGCATGGCTGGCACTTGACACAATCCTGCTCAGATGCCACCAGCTCCTCTGCAGCATCCATCCCCCTCTGGTCTGTTCTGACAACTGCTCACTCCACCAGGTATATCCTCATTCTTCTTTGCCCATATCCTGCCTTTTGCATTTGATTTTGTTGATTTCTGGGCCTATGTTGCTGTTCCTCCTCTATGCCTAGCCCCATTGAGACTGTCCCCTCTGCAGCACTTCTCTCTGCACCAGTCATTTGGCACATGTCAGAGACTATGTGCCATGTCGCAGCACAAGTCATCTCGACTTGGACTGTATTTTGTCCTTTTGTGGACATCACCCTGTCTCCCTATCTTCATGGTCATAGGCCAAGCCTTATGCTCCTTTCCATCTCTCCAAGTGCTTGGCTTCCTGCTGGGCCATGGAGTGGCTGGGCCCTGGCTGCCTGTCCCATCCCCCCATAGCTCTCTGCAGCTTTGCAGTCTCTGGTGACTGCTGTGTTTTCAGCCTTCCAGGCTCCCCCTCTCCATCCTCTTTTCTTGTCCTTCACTGGAAACTCTAGCACCATTCAGTAGTTTCCTCCTTTTATTAATCATTTTGATGGTTCTTCCTTGGACCTTCTTCAGTTTCTCTGAAATTAATCAATCCAGAAGCAGCCAAGAAAAGACTGGGAAGTCAGGGAAGTTTGTCTTTCATGGGGCTCTTCCTCCTCTAGTTGCTCAGTGTGTGCTGTTAAGCCAGACAACCATCCTTCTTCACTCCCTGCTCCCTGAGACGAAACTTTATCAAATAAAAGGGGCACATAAATGTCTTTTTTAGAATTAATATAATCTTGATTGCCTAGCAAGATGCTCTGTGTTCCTGACCTCTGGGTAGCTGGAAGCTGATATGAAGTGGTTGTTCTAAGATAGAAATGCATTTCTTGCAAATGGCCAGCAGGTATATGAAAAAATGTTCAGCATCACTTAAAATGCAAATCAAAACCACAATGAGATGCCACCTTACACCAGCAAGAATGGCACTTGTTAAAAAAATTGGCAACAACAAATATTGGTGAGGATGTGGTGAAAAAGGAACTTTCCTGCACTGCTGGTGGAAGTGCAAACTGGTCCATGCACTATGGAAAGCTGTGTGGAGATTCTTCAGACTACTAAAAATGGAGTGTCCATATGACCCAGCAATTTCTGCTCCTAAGGAACTACCCAAAAGACACAAAAACATTAATTCAAAAGGACATCTGCACCCCTATGTTTATTGCAGCACTATTTACAATAGGTGAGATATGGAAACTGCCCAAATGCCCAAAAATTGTTGACTGTGTATCAAGAATATGCGGTATATATACACAGTGGAATACTATTCAGCAATCAAAAAAAAAAACATGCCATTTGCAGCAACATGGATGGAGCTGGAAGGGATTATTCTCAGTGAAATAAGCCAGAAAGAAAAAGAAAAATATTGGATGGTTTCACTAATAGGAGGAATGTAGGGAAACCAAATAAGGGATAAGACAAAAAAAATTATAATAAATTATAAAACAAAATTAACAGGCAACTATAAATCAGAGACATTCTGCAAGCAAGGGGGAAAGAGAGGGGTCAAAACAGGGGAGGGAAGAGCACAAGGACCATAGTGATGGTGCACAGGTGAATGGATGGTGGGAATTTCACAGGGACTACATTTGAGAGGTGAAAGCAAACATTGTACAAAAATGAACAATGATGCAATATATATACATTTCCTACGGCTCAAAGCGGGACTGTGGGAACATACCCTCAGGGAAGGAAGGAACTTTCTATGTTCTAGAAGGGATCCCTTTTAGTCACCTATCTGTCAACCTCGATAGCCCATGAGATGATTCAATAGAACTACTTCAACCTGGCCTGGGAAATCATCTCTTTAATCAGAAGATGGGGATAGACTAGTTGGGGGAGTACAATCCATTGATTAGTTGGGGAGCAAGAACTTATACTTACTTGGACTTCAACATACTTGTGTCAAGTGTGGTGCTATGAAGTTTACATCAATTATCTCATTAAATCCTCCTCACAGCAACATGAGTTAAGTATTTTTACCCTTGATTGTGGATGAGGAAGGTCACCAGCTAGTAAGTGACAGGGTTGGGATTCAAGTCTAGGTCTATCTTACGGCAAAGTCTGTAAATTTAACTACCACTCTATTTTGCCTTCACAAATAAAACCACCCCATTGTGGAGTCAGCATATAAAAAACACATAACATAGGGCCTCTCTGGTGGCACAAGGGGTTAAGCACCGCACTACAAAACAATCTGCAGCATCTGCAGCACGAGTTCAATCCCTGGCTGACCAGGGAGCAACCCACATGGAGCAGCAGACCTCTCCTGTCTCACCTGCTGCTCCCCTCAGCAGTGTATTTCAGTCAGTCTGCCTGTTCTGTTCCTCACTCTGTCTCTGGTGAATCCTCTCACTCCCCACATCTCTGGCCTGTACCCCAGCTCTTGTATGCATAAATAAATGAATCTTAAAAAAAAAAAACACATAACATAAAATTTACATTTTAATGTTTTTTAGGTTTACAGATCCCCAAAGGGCTAGCCTTTGACTACTTTGACTACTTTCTCTATACTCTCAAAGCATGTTTTCAAGCTATTACCTGTGACTTCCTTTTTCCATTATAGTCTTAATAACCAAAATGTGCCCCATGCCCTGTACCACATATCTTTTATTTGTCTACTACAGAAAGAGTATAGGCCAGTGGATGAGAGCATAGCTCTAGAGTCAAACTGCCTGGGTTCAAGTCCTGGCTCTGTCACTTTCTAGCTGTGTGGCTTTGGGTTAATTGTTCAATTTCTCTGGGCTTCTATTTCCTCACCTGTAAGTTTGGGCAAATTTCCTGAAGAATTGCCAGGAAAAAATAATGAAGTAATGGATATATATTTTACTTAGCCTAGTGCATGGTACATGGTAAGTGTTCAGCAAATGCTATTTACTATTATTCTCCCCTTGTTGTCTCTTCCCACCCAGGTTTTCTAGAGATCTCATGCCATCCTTGAATTACCAAGGACTCCCCCACCACGGCACCCTTTCAGACCTACTGGTGTACTAGGCATCTATGAGCCACAGCCTTCATACCCCAAACCTCATGCTGAGTTTCAGTCCCTCCCTTCATTGTTAACCTTTAGAAAACAGCCCTATTTCTGTCAAAATTAAAAACTTTTGTGCATCAACGGATTCTATCCACAGAGTGAAAAGGCAACTGATGAAAGGAGAGAAAATATTTATAAATAATATATTTAAATAACACCTATAACTCAGCTGCAAAAAAAGCAAACACCCCAATTTTTTAAATGGGCAAAGAATTTGAATAGATATTTCCCCAGAGAAGATATAGAAATAGCCAATGAACACATGAAAAGATGCTCAAAATCATCAGTTGTTAAGGAAATGCAAATCAAAGCTACAATGAGATACCATCCTTTAGGATGTCTATTAAGAGGCAAGAACAACACATACCAAGCATTTGCTAAGGTGTGGAAAAATTGTAACCCTGATATAAACTGCTAGTGGAAAGGTAAAACGGTGCAACTGCTGTGGAAAATGGAGTTTCCTTAACAAAGAAACCTAGAATTATCACATGATGCAGTAATTTTACTTCTGGGCATAGACTCCAAAAAATTGAAAACACAGACTTAAATATATATTTACATACCCATGTTCATAACATCATTATTCACAATACCGAAAATGTGAAAAAATCCAAATGTCTATCAATGGATGAAAGTGCAAAACATGGTAGATATACACAATGAAAAACCGTTCAGCCTCAGCAAGGAAATTCTGTCACACGCTACAACATGAACGCACCCTGAGGACATTATGCTAATTGAAATAAGTCAGACACAAAAAGACAAATATTGTATGGTTCCACTTCTATGAGGCAATTAGAGGCGTCAAATTCATAGAGACAGAAAGTAGAATGGTGATGGTCAGGGCCTTTGCACTAGCCACGCAAGTTTCTCAAGGTCATACAGAAGCAGTGGGGCCGAGATTCAAAGCCGGACAGTCTGACTCCAGACCCTGGGATGTTATGCCTTAAGTTTGGAGCACAAAGAGGAGGTGAGGACCAGACATAGAAATTTGGGAGTCTTCATTTTATTAATGTTATTTAGAGTTATGGGGCTGGATGAAATTACCTTGTAAGAGTGAAAAAGGAGTGTAGGGTTGAGCCCTAGAACATCTCAAACATTTAGAGGTAGAGGGAGGAAGAAGAGTCAGCAAAGCAGAATCAAAAAACACAAGTTAAGGGGCCTCCCCGGTGGCGCAGCAGTTGAGCGCTGGGTTGCGAAGCTGCCCGTCAGCCTCTGCAGCACCGGTTCGATCCCCGGCTGCTCCCCAGGCCACCGGAGCAGGGTCCCACATGGCGCGCAGACCTCTCCTGCCGCCCGCTGCTCCCCTCAGCAGTGTGCTTCGGTCCTTCTGCCTGCTCTGCTCCCCACTCTGGCTCTGGTGAATTCTCTCACCTTCCCGCGCTTCTGACTGTACCCAGTGCTTGTATAAGTAAATAAATAAATCTTTAAAAAAAAACACAAGTTAGGAGGCAAGCTAGGAAGGCAGGGCCTCTTGAGACCCAAGAAAGAAGTGTCTCCGGTCTCCAGTGCTGCTGAGAGGGCCAGTGTATTGAGGACAGAAAAGTAATCCCATTGATAGGACCACTCTTACAGAGAAAGAAGGCTGGTTTCCTAATGTTTGCACACCAAAATGAGTGTAATGCACTTCCCTGGGCCTCCTCCCCGCCCTTCAGCCTTTCATCCCTTCAAGTACACTGAGTCCACATCAGTACTAGAATCTATGGAAGGTGGTGAGAGGGTTCAGATCTAGAATCTCACTGTATCTTATTTAGTGTTTGCTCTAGGAACGATTTCAGAGTCAGTCTCAGGTAGCAAGAGAGATTTGTCATGCCTGACCTGAAGAAGGCTTCCAGTGGGATAAGACAGCCTTGGATATTGCTACTATACTAAAAATGTTAGCACACAGCCAAGGGGCACCCAGGGACCCCAAACCTAAGGGGTACATGTTCTAAACCAGGGTTTTGGCCTCCACTACATAAAGACAAATGAAGCAGACTCTTAATGTAAAAGATCTTCGGTAGATGTGTGTGTTATAGAGAGGAGAAGAAAGAATATGCTTAATAATAGTTCCCCAATAAAACCTCCAAAACAGCCCATCCCCTGGAGGGCAAATATCTAACCAAACAGGGTCAGCCCCAAGCCAGGCTACTGAAGCCCAAAACTTGCCAAAAGTCTAAGGCACCTTCTGCTCTTAGAAAAGCAAGAAAGGGGTAAGAAAGGCCCCAAAGAGCTGGAACAAAAGCAGATACCACATCAAGGTAACAGCTGCCATTGTCAGCCTCCCAACTTGTCTGGATCTCTTTCAAGTGCCTTTCCTCCACTCTCTCCTAAGTCCCAGGTGCAAGTCCAAGCTGCAGAAGCAAAAGCCCTCTTTAAAAAAAAAAAAAAAAAAAAAAAAAAAAGATATTTATTTATTTATTTATTTATTTATTTATTTATTTATTTATTTATTTATTTATACAAGCACTGGGTACAGTCAGAAGCTCAGGAGGGTGAGAGAATTCACCAGAGCCAGAGCGGGGAACAGAACAGGCAGACCAATGAAATATACTGCTGAGGGGAGCAGCAGGCGTGGCAGGAGAAGTCTGTGCGCCATGTGGGACCCTCGCCAGCGGCCGGGGGTCGAAGCGGTGCTGCACAGGCTGCAGGCAGCTTCGCAGCCCAGCGCTCAACCACTGTGCCACCAGGGGAGGCCCGCAAAAGCCCTCTTGAGCTCACCTGCCTTCCGTGTTGTACAGCTTCACTTGGCCGCTCAGCTCTGCCCTCGTTCCCAGTAGCTAGTCCCACGCAGGTGATTCACTGCACTGTACCTCCTCCATTCAAAGGTAAGGAAATTGGCATTGACCTCAGCAGCCTGGGCCTCCTCTCTGCCTTGTTGGGTACAAAGTCTCTGGAGCATGGTACTCTGTAATACGTTGGATACCTCTTTACGGTAAGCTGCAGAGAACTACCACGTGGCTTTCCAGGGGACAAACACACTATGCATTGCTTTTATCGTGAGGGATCAGAGTCCACTTTTGTCTTGCTTAATTCAGGATTAGTAGTTTTCTCCAATTTACTCCTGGTCACTATCCAGCTCCTAGAAAAATAACAGATTTAACCTGTTAAGTAAATAACCTGCCCCCAAGACCAATTACATTGCCACTTCATTTATGGGTGTATATACACCCCTTCATTTAATATGCATATGTTCTTAGTACTAGGAAAGAAATATGATGTTTGGAAACTTGAAAAGCTCACTAAATTCTTCAAGTGAAACCAGTATCTATAACTACCTATCTTCATATTTTATAACAATACACATGCAAAGCTTTACATAAAATAATATATACGTAACACTATATTTATATATCTAGATACAGATCTAAATACACATCTATTTGTAGATCAATGTCTCTATGTAGAACAGATCTTTAACTATATCTAGATCTGCAATAAAGGAATGGACAGTTTCTCCCCTTTCCAAACATACAGTATCTTACAACTTCCAGATTTTCTACTTTTCCAACAGGGTAAGTGACTGGAAACCATTTTTGTAATCTTCTCAGCATCTAACCTACTCTCGTGCACACACACACATACACACACAGATGTAAATAGATTCTTATCATGTTTATCTTAAATTTACAAGAATTAAATGTGATAGGCTTTGGTGTCTGACATTGCTAATAACTATAGGGCTAGATGGGGTTGGAGTTCAGCACGATATTTATTAAGTCACTTTATCTTTCTGGCTTTGACTTTTGACAATCTGTAAAAAGAACTAATTAAACTAGATGATTTAGAAAAGGCCTTTCCAATTCTGGTAGCCAGTGATTACCTGGGGCTGGGGTATATAGAAGTGGAACGGATCAAAGGGAAATACTTTCCTAAAGAAAAGGTAGCTCTGAAAGGGTCCCACTGTCTGGAGAAGACTAGAGAAATTAGTTAGGGAGAGGAAGAACAGGTAATTGAAACCAAAGGAGCAGGAAGGTAAGAGGGAAAAAAAGGACTTCTCATGCCAAATCATAATAGCTAATATCAGGCAAATGCTAACTAGGTGCCAGACCCATTACCTATTTCCTTTAATCCTCACAACGACTCTTTAAGTTAAGTACTGTTGTCATTCTCATTTTAGATGAAAAGCTGGCGCATAAAAGGTAAGCAAACACTGCAAGTCTGCAGAGCTGGCAAAGGCAGAGTTGGGCTGTGGACCCTGGCAGTCTGGCCCTGGAGTGTGTGCCCTGACATTCTGCTTCCAGAATGACAAGGGAGAATACGATATTCAAGTGAAGTTCCACTTGGGTCTGGGTAGCCAACTCAGAGAAAGGGGGATCAGGCCAGGGCTGGGAGGAAACCAAGCAGACCATAGGAAGAAACTGAAGTTAGACTCTGAATCACTTGCACCTACTAAGTTTGGCTTAGAGACACTACCCCACCTGGAGTGGAGTGGCTGCAGTGACTCTCCAGATGCCTGAGGGCTGAGGAGTCAGGGAAACTGCATTCTAAGGGCCAAAGCTACCTATTCCCCAAACCATTGTGGGTGTTAGTGATCTTCCAGCCCGCAGCAAGTTTGGGGCTGCCCCCAGCTTTCTCCAACACTGTGAGCACAGGAACTGTATGTTCTGCCCCTGCCATGGGCTCTGAGGAACATGGTCAGCACAGGAGGTGCATTTTTCATTCATTCCACTCCCAGCCCTCCCCACTGATGAGAAATGGCCTCAGTATTCATTTCTCTATTTACAACTCCCAATCCTTCCTTCAGCTGAATGAACCTGTCAATGGTTTCCTGAGGAGACATAGACTGAGCTACATGCAGTACTAGTTCAAGTGGATCAAAAACTCCTGTCTTTGATGTATTCATTCTAGAAACATACTGAGTGACTAGAGTACCTACTGACAACTTACCTATCCCTGGCAATCAGGCCAGAAGCAGGTTCCAAGAACTCTATGGACAAAGCTGAAGCCTGAAAACAAATTTTGCCTCCCTGGAAAGAGGGAGGAGCAATTTTGGGTGGTGGGTTTCTGGGTCTATTAAGTAGGGACCGTCTTTCTATTAACTGGAATAAAAGTCTCACTGATTGTTAGACAAAGAGTTTATTAGTTAATCAAAATGAGGATTCAAACCCGGGAAACAGTCCAACGGATTTTACTCTCTGAGAACTGTTCCAACAATCACAAGTTTGAATTTACTTTATATAGATAGGAACGGTGAGTCATTGACATTAAAAATGTAATTATTCCTAACAGGGCAGCTTCTGGTTCTAGGTTGTTTTGACCTAAAGATTGTTGATGCTGTCTATGTGCACAGGAAGTCAATGTTGGGGTTTAATCTCTTTCTTTCTGAAGAATGCACTGTGGGGATTCATTTAAACAATGGTTACCCATTTAAACAATGGTTACCCATTGTTTCTTCTTTATTTGGCTCCTGGTCATTAGTGGGGGTTCAAAAGGCTGCTTTACCTGCAGGCAGCAGATTTTGCATAGCTGTTTCACAGATTTCACATCTATGCAAGATGGCTTTGCTCTCTCTTGTTAGAGCAGGGAGGGGTCATTCCCAGAACAGCTTACAGTAAGTTCACATCCCTATGAGCCATCTTGCCTCCTATCTACCTCCTCTAGCAGTGCCACCCACAATTCTCATGGGCCTTTTTCCATGCTCTATGTTTTGGGTTCTCCTCACTGGAAGAAGGAGGAGGCTTTTCTTCGGAAAAGCCCAGTCAGCCCAAGGGGGTTCTAAGAAGTTCTCTAAATTTCAAAATCTCCCTCCCCATGACTTTCCAGGAACCAGGTGTGAGGCTGTGGCCAGGAGGGAGAGGTCTCACAAATCACCTTTGCTCAGCTAACCAGGAACTAAACAGGTCTGCCCATAATTCCCCCCCAACCAGTTGTTTGGAGCAATGGCTCTGTAAGTTTATGACAGTCTGATTCCCCTGTTCTCTACCTGAGGCTTTCTTGTTCTAACCCAAAATATATCTGTAGCTCAGCCACCAAGCAATTCCAGACTTTCCTTCAGAGAGTCTTTGGAAGACTAGCCAATCAACACATTATCTAGCCCAAACCCAGGACACCAAAAAGAGGCTGGTTCCCTGGCTGATGTCAAAATGCTGGTGCCTCTGTTCTTCTTCCTTATAAGCCCTGCTGGAAGCCCATTTAGGATTTCTTTCACCCTGCAAGCCACTCATTGATGTTCTTTTAAAGAGAATTTCAGTGCTGGAAGGATAAGTGCATATGCATATCCCATTTACCTCAGCTCATACCAGGGAAGGTTTAGAGCTCTTTCTGGGAGGCTATGTGGCTGTAGATCCCTTCTCCTCTCACATCCATGCCTACTCTTACTCCTTGAAAGGATACTGACTTTTAGTGACAAGACATTTTCCAGTTGGTCCTAGAGAGGAAGTTTGTAGAGGCCTTTGAATGTGTAGTTCTCAGTGCATGTGTTGTGTGACTCTGGTTCCTGGGCCACATTCTGTGCCAGAAAATGGGGTTACAGTGGTGAAAAAGACAGAATGTGCTTGGCCTCGTGGAGTTTACGGTCTAATAGGAAGAAAGATATTAATGGAATTATCACACAGACAACTAAAATAAATTACAAGTTGGGATAAGTGCAATGAAGGATACACATTGTTCTCAAGTAGAGAAACAGGAGCAAGAGAAGTTGACTTCTTTTTTTTTTTTTATTCAAAATGATACATTCACCTGGTTAAAGTTTCTGATAAAAAGCAAAATCCTTTGCTCCACACCCCACTTTCAGTTTCATAAAGCTGCCACTTTTAACATTTCTTTCTTAACATTTCTGATGATTGACCCCTCATTCTCAAAACAATATGCTTCTTTCCCCTTCTCTGTCTTAACAGCTTGAGACAGTCATCTATCGGATTTCCTCTATGATACATGAGAATGCAGTGCTCAACCAAACCCACTTCCATTTATTCACTGTCCCTTTCTTAAAATGGAACTGTTCAACTCTGGACTCTGCTCTCTACCTCTTTCCTCCTCTATCTCCAGTTTCTGTTAAATATATAATTACTTCCAATATTGTCAAGTTTGGTAGCACTTACATTTTTTTTCTATTCTATGATTGCAATTCTCATGCTTTGCTTATAGGTTGATTCTAAAACTTGACAAGCAATAAATAATGTTTATATTATTGTGACATTGCAATAATTCACTGTAGGTAGAAGTATAGTATGATTTTCCATGGACCCTACGCACTTTCGTTTTGGTGAGCCTTTCCTTCATAAAAAAAAGTTAAAAAATAATATTTAATGTCTACATTAGCACAAAGAAAAGTATATTGGATATTAAATAATTTTCTTTGACCTGAAAGTTCATTTTCCTTCTGATTTCAAAATAGATTAAAACATTTTTATATTCCCAAAGTTCATGTAATGGATATATATATATACTGTTGTGTGAGTTTTAAAATTAATGTAGGGAGGGCCTCCCCGGTGGCACAGCGGTTGAGCACTGGGTTGCGAAGCTGCGCCGGTTCGATCCCCGGCTGCTCCCCGGCCACCAGAGGAGGGTCCCACATGGCACACAGACCTCTCCTGCCGCCCGCTGCTCACCTCAGCAGTGTACTTCGGTCCTTCTGCCTGCTCTGCTCCCCGCTCTGGCTCTGGTGGATTCTCTCACCCTCCCGCGCTTCTGACTGTACCCAGTGCTTGTATAAACAAACAAACAAACAAACAAAACAAAATAAATAAATAAATAAAACATGCCTCTATATAAAAAAGCAAATAAATAAATAAAATAAATGTAGGGGCCTTCCTGGTGGTGCAGGTGGTTGAGGGCAGTGCGGTGAAGCTGTCCGCAGGCTCTGCGGTGCAGTTTGATCCCCACAGGCCTCCAAGCAACCCACATGGCGAGCAGACCCCTCCTGCCCCGCCCGCTGCTCCCCTCAGCAGTGTACTTTGGTCAATTTGTCTGTTCTGCTCCCCACTCTGTCTCTGGTGAATCCTCTCACCCTCCCGCGCATCTGGCCTGTACCCCGGCTCTTGTATAAATAAAAAAAAAATCTTAAAATAAAATAAATGTAATCTTTGTAATCATTTAAAACCTCTTGATTGAGCTCTAAGTGACCTACATTAAATTGGATATGTTTAAAATGCATACTTTGATAAGTTCTGACATATGTACACATCCATTACCACAATCAAGATCTTGAACATATCTTATACCCCAAAAGGTTCCCTGGGACCCATTGTAATTAGTCCCCCACCCCCCGCCCCCCACATTCCTAGGCAACCACTAACCCGCTTTCTGTAATAGGTTGGAATTTTATACACCCAGAATCACACAGTATGTACGCTTGTTTTTCTGACTTTTTCTCATGTCATATTTGTGAGATTTCTGTGCGAATTGTGTCAATTCCTGAGCACTGGTCCATGCTGTGACTATACCATGAATTATTTATTCACTTGTTTTTATTGGACATGTTAATTATTTCCAACTATTGACAACTGTAAATAAACCTTCTAAGAATGCTTGTGTATAATTTTTTGTGTGAACACATGTTTTCCTTTTTCTCTAGAAATGGGATGTCCGTATTATATAGAACATATATGTTTAACTTTCTAAAACACTTCCAAAGTGATTTCCATAGTGACTATACAGTTGCTCCAGTTCCTTGCCAAAACTAGGTATTGCTATTATTTTAAATTTTAATTTAATTGACGTTATTTTAATTTTAATTAGTTCTAATGTCTGTGTAGATTCATCATTGCTTGCGATTTTAATTCTGATTTTCTGAATGACCATTTTAATGTGTTGATCACCCAGTCTTATATCTTCTTTTGGAAAGTAACACTTCAAATCTTTTGAACATTATAAAACTTTGGTTTGTTTCAGTAAGTCTTACTATTGAGTTGTAGGAGTTATGTATTCTAGATACAAGACTGCTGTCAGATACGTGATTTGCAAATATTTTCTCTCACATTATAATTTGTTTTTTCATTCACTTCACAGTGTCTTTCACAGAGCAAAAGCTTCACATTTCAATGAAGTCCATTTTATCATTTTTCCTTTCAAGGGTTAGGCTTTTGCAGTCACGTCAAAAAACTCTGCCTAACCCACAGTCATGAAGATTTGTTTCTTACATCCAAAATTTTTTTTTTTTTATAGAGGCATGTTTTTATTTATTTATTATATTTGTTTGTTTGTTTTGTTTATACATGCACTGGGTACAGTCAGAAGCGCAGGAGGGTGAGATAATTCACCAGAGCCAGAGCGGGGAGCAGAGCAGGCAGAAGGACCGAGGGACACTGCTGAGGGGAGCAGCGGGTGGCAGGAGAGGTCTGCGCACCATGTGGGACCCTCCTCCTGTGGCCGGGGAGCAGCCGGGGATCGAACCGGCGCTGCAGAGGCCGCGGGCAGCTTCGCAACCCAGCGCTCAACCGCTGCGCCACCGGGGAGGCCCCATATCCAAAAGTTTTACCATTTTAGGTTTTACATTTAGATTAAATACACATTTTTAATTTTTTTTTAAGATTTATTTATTTATGCATACAAGAGCTGGGGTACAGGCCAGAGATGCGGGGTGGGGGGTGAGAGGATCCATCAGAGACAGAGACCAGAACAGGCAGATTGACTGAAATACACTGCCAAGGGGAGCAGTGGGTGAGGCAGGAGAGGTCTGTTGTGCCATGTGGATTTCTCCCTGGCTGGCCGGGGATTGAACTTGTGCTGCAGAGGCTTCGGATTGCTTCATAGTGCAGTGCATAACCCCTTGCGCTACCAGGGAGGCCCTAAATACACATTTTAAATTCATTTTTATATAAAATATGAGACTTCTGTCAAGATTTTTCAAAAACATACAATTATCCAATTGTTTCAGTATTATTTCTTGAAAAGACTGTTTAGTCCATTTAATTGTTTTGTACCGTTGTCACTTTTTTACAGGTTTCCTTCTAGACGCTTCTGTCCCACTGATCTATATGCCTATCCCTTCATCAGTACCACTGTCTTGATTACCAGATTTTATATAAATCTTAGTCATTCAGTATGATTCTTTTTATTTTATTCCCTTTTTTAAAATATTGTCTGACTTTTCTAATTCTTTTGCATCTTCCATAGTAGTTTCAGAATATGCTTATCTATATATACAAGAATCTCCTGATATTCTGATAGACATTACATTAAATCTATAGAACCACTTTGAACATGAACAATTATGCTTCCCCATTTATTTAGATTTTATTTCTTGTATCAGCTTTTTTTATAGCATTCAGCATACAAGACCTGGACATGGCTGGGAACTGTGATTTTGAAAAAATCAATTCTGTGTGACATTCTATTGGCTTTTTCAGTTAGAAACTCTTCTTCCATTAACTTTGTGAAATTTTATCATATTACACCTTGGATAATTTTCTCTCTTCCTTTTTTTGAATTTCTAATAATGGAATGTTAGGCATTGAAGCTCTTAAACTTTTCAGCTTTACTGTTTTTCTTTCCTCCTTTATTCTCATTTTCTCCCTTGATTGTGAGAGCTTTCCTTATCTTTGTTTTTGATCCTCTGTAGTGGATGGAATTTTAAGATGACCCCCAAGATTTCTGCTCCATGATGTACATGTGCCACCCTCTTGGAGAGTGGGTGGCACCCATGAATATGATGGAATGTTACTCATGATTAGGTTCTATGGCAAATGTGAAGGGGTTTTGAAGATGTGAGTTAGGTACCAAATCTTTTTTTTTTTTTTTTAGTTAATCAAAAGGGAGAATACCCTGAGTGGGCCTGACTTAATCAGGTAAGTTCTTTAAAAGGCGGTCTAGGAGTCAGAGACAGAAGAAGTCAGAGATATTCTCTTTTTGCCCTTGAAGAAAATAGTCATGTTGTGAATTGCCCAAGGAGAAGGATGGCTTCTAGGAACTGATGGTTTCTTTACAACTTTTGGGAATTGAATTCTATTCATAACCTCAACTGAGCTTGGAAAAGGGTTCTGAGGTCCACATGTATATATATCTCAAGGACAGGTTAACTACTGCCTGCTAAGCAGAGAATCCTGCTATGCTGTGACCAGACTTCTGCCTTACAAAAACTGTCAGATCATGGATGCTTCTTGTTTTTATCTGCTAAGCTCTGGTAACTGTTATGCAGCACTAGAAAGTTTTATACTTTCTATGCTTTTTACTTTGTCAACCATATTTTTATTTCCAACAGCTCATCATTTAAAAAAAAAAAACTAAGTTCATTTATTTCAAAGAAGTAATACCTTACATGGTTCAAAAATAAAAGTAATATATTATGGTTTACATTGAAAAGTTTTACAAAGAGCTCAATTGTATACTTTTTTTCTTATTTCTTAGAGCTTTCTATTCATTCTTGTTTTACAAATGTAATATATTTTCAATTTTCTCTGTGGATATTACTTGAAGCTTTATTTAAAGCTATTTAAGTTCCTTGAATTAAATCTGCTTATTCCATTTATCTCGTGATTTCTTTTTTTTTTTTTTTTAAGATTTGTTTATGCATATAAGAGCTGGGTACAGGCCAGAGGTGTGGGGGATGAAAGGATTCACCAGAGACAGAGTGGGGAACAGAACAGGCAGCTTGACTGAAATACAGTGCTGAGGGGAGCAGCAGGAGAGTCAGGAGAGGTCTGCTGTGCCATATGGGTAGCTCCCTGGCCGGCCGGGGATCGAACTCATCCTGCAGATGCTGTGGATTGCTTCACAGTGCGGTGCTTAACCTCTTGCGCCACCATGGAGGTCCTATCTTGTGATTTCTTGTTAATATTTCAGTCTCTCTTCATATGTCTAATGCTCCTTGTTTCCTGTCCATCCTTTAAAATAAGACAGTAGAGAGTGTGAATAGGAGCTGTGTGTTGATTTGATCAATGGAACATTTTGTTTAAGGATGACGGGTAGGGAGGTACTTCGGAATCTTTTGTGTGGGCACAGGGAGAGAGGGAACGCACAAATACCAGACTGTGCCGAAGGTCTAACTCTGAGGCACTAACACCCAACTAGCCACCCTAGATACTTCGTTTAATTTTCATAATGAAGAAATCCTTCGTTTTCATGTTGACAAGTATATTTTTGCTATCTGGTCCTCTCCCTGGAGGGGTTGGAGGTGAACTCTTCACAACTCATCAGTTATGAGGCCCTGTTGTCCGCTTCACTTCCTACTTTTCGGCATACTGTGTTCTCTGAGGCCAGACCTTGCTATGGTCTGCAAGGTGGGCGGGCAGCCTCTTGATCGCAGCACTTCTACACACAGTTTAAACTGATTGTTTGTTCCACTCTGCTTCATCAGTTTGCACTCCTCCAGATGCTTTCTGACTTCAGAAACGTATTTAAATTTCTCATCCACTGATGGTTTCCTTCCTGTTCTCTTTATTGTGATGGGTTTATGCATTTTAAAATTTCTGTACTATTATTTTAACGAGGTCTCTGGAGGGAGATGACTTAAATGTTTGTGCTCAGTCTACCATCTTGAACTAAAAAAATGTACAATGGAGTTAATAGTCATGCCTATTACAAAGGCGTTTTTGAAGATAAATGGTTTATGTATGTAAATTGCTTACCACAGTGCCCAGCTATATTTGATTATTTATAAAAAATAGTTGTTATTGTTGTTACTGCCTTGACAAGCAATTGGGGAATAGAGTTTTGTCCAGGGACTCTTCCTGATGCCACTGAAGACCACAGCACTGCAGTCACCGTCCAGTCAGGCCTGACCTAACTAAATGTGAATTTCAGTGCCTTTGGCTCCAAAGATGATGCTTTGGGGAAATAGCTCTAAGTTTGGGGAGAAGTTATGGGAATAAAGTGTGGTTAGTAGGAGGAGCCGCATGCCCCGGGAGGCAAATCCTGAAATGGAAGTAGCAAAGCAGAACCCGAGTAGCAAAATCTCGATTTCCCCTTGCAGCAAATCCGGGAGCCAGCTGTGCTGATGGATGGAGGGTGGTCAGCAGCAGCAGCAGCGGCAGCAGCAGCAAGAGCAAGCAGAGACCAGAACCATGGCAATAAAGCTGATAACAAAGGTCTCAGATTTGCCAGTGACCCAAGGAAGTGAGGGGGCATGGAAACTGGAACCAGGAGGTGAATGAATTAGAATTGGATTTGTTTTTCTCTCAGAGGAACTGGAAATCTTCCCACTAGCAGCTCCTTCCTTTCCCTTTTCATCAGGCTCCCTTGTTTCCTCCTGAGTGGTTGTGGGCACTGTGCCTGGCTGCACCCGCTAACCCCTGATGGAGGCCAGAAGGACAGGCCACTGTAGACCTGTATCCTTAGTCTTTCTGTCCAGTGGAGCCAGCTTCCTGAGGACGGGGCTCATACCATATACAGCAGGAGGAGGGAGCTTTGCCTAGGTTTTGTAAAATCTTAAGCAGAGCTTCCAAAAATTAGCCTGACCAAAGATCCCTTGCTAGCCTGCTCTACAACCTGAAATTGCACAGTTCCTTCGGGTTTGGAATCTACAGAGTTCCCAGTTAATGCAAACAATCATGGGAAGTTTGATATTCAGGCATGAGTCCCTTACCAGTCAGAAAACATTCAGTCTAATTCATATGTTCAATCAAACTGTCACTTAGCAGAGTTCCCAAAAGAAGTGGGAGGTGGAAGAGAAGGGGTACCTGACCCTGGCCGAGAGAGGAGAGGCAGATCAGGAGCAGGGGTATCTTCCAGGCAATCTTCTCCACTTGAATGGGAGGCTGCAATGCTTGTCAAGGTTCTTTCTCTTCCATGATTCTAAACTCTTGAGAGGCTAAAAGGTAAAATGATTTGTCAAATCTCGCTGATTTGGGAATTCCATAATGTCCAGTCACTTGAAAAATGAGCAAAAGACACCAGGGCCTAGAGGGGTGGGCGAAATGTCTGGAAAAGATTGGGGCAAAGCCCTCAGAGGCCCCTTTCCTTTACAACACCTTCAGGAAAACACCATAGAGTTGGGAGAATCCCGAAATCTGATGTCGGCACTGTGTTTCTAGCCCAAACTCATTCTACTTTCAAGGGTGTTCCCTTGCTTTCTCATTCTCAGTCTCGTTATGCATATAATGTACAGGATTGTTGCGAGGATCAGATGAACTGACCGATGACCATGGAAGTGGTCAAATCACCAAGAGTTCTATAAATATGAGGGTTTTTTTTTTTAATGTATTAGGCTTCACAAGGTCGTAGTAGCTGGCTTCAGTTGGAAGGAACATTTAAAAAAAATACAATTTTCCCCCTGATTATGAAAGATTTATATAATTACAGAAAACAGAGTCAGATAATGAGAAAAAAATTAAAACCCTTTTAATTCCGCCCAGAGATAGATATCTTTAATGGTTTGCATCTTGGTGTATTTCTTCTCAGTCTCTTTACTTCTAGCAGAGCATCAAGACTGTCTGCTTGGGCCACTGCTATGTCCCCAGAATCTGTCACTGTACCGGGCACATATTAGATCCTCCAGGAATATTTGTTGAATTAATGAGTACATACACTTGCTTTAATTAAAAAGCTATTCTGTGTGTAGAGTTTGATATCTTGCTTTCTTTACCTAATTATAACCAGAGTACTTCCTATAATGTGAAATATTCTTTAAAACATGATTTTAATGTCTACATTCTATATCATATCAATGTGTCAGCTCTTTATTATTTGTGTTGCTTCCAATCTTCTACTGTTATAATTAAAACAGATAAATATCTTCAGAGCAAAAATCTTTGTGCCCACACATGTTTATTTCCTTTTAAATAAATTCTTAGCAATGGGATTCCTAGGTGACATGGTAAGTGCATCTGAAAGGCTTTTAATGCACATACCAGATTGCCCTCCATGAAAGTTGCACCAATTTACTTACTCGCCGGCAGGGTCTGTATTTCTTTAATGCATATACATTTTTGATTTTTTGTCACATCATCTGTATTTTCCCTTTGTGACTTCTTCTGTTGCATTTGTGCTTAGAAAATCCTCAGGGAAGATCTTTTAAAACGATAAAAGGTCAATTTATATGCGATTCCTGTTTTTGGAATGCAATGTATTTATGGAAGCTTTATCATAAGACAGTCTACATACTGGGAAATGGACCAAGCTCATGCATACACATGTCTGTATTCATCTATTCCAACTTGATTGGTTTCATCAGCAGAAACTAATGAATATGTGCGTAAAGGCAGCAAGGGGTGAAGTATAGGTGCTCAGAAAGCAGTGTAGCAGGGCAAGCAGTGAAGAACAGCACTTGCGTTTTAATGGTTCTTATGTCTTCCTTGGATATGAGAGTTTTCAAGCACACTCTGTTCTGGAAAACCCTTTTCCAAAGCTGTGTGAGCCCTACAGTGCAGTCTATGTGATCAGCAGGTGGAAAGGGAGGCTTCTAAAAGGCCTAAAATTATTCCCAGTTTAACAAGATGTTAAAATCCTTCGGAGAGGTTTCCTTTTGACTCTGATCTCCCTTGGCCGGGAGTCTTGAGTTATTTGAAGACCAGATGACTGTTTTTTAGAATGAAAAAGACTCAAGCTGGGGGGCCTCCCTAATGGACTAGGGTTAAGTCTCATCGCTATCAGCCTGAGTTCAATACCTGGCCAGGGAGCTGACCCACATGGCATAGCAGACCTCTCCTGTCTCGCCCACTGCTCCCCTCAGCAGTGTATTTCAGATCCACCTGTTCTGTTCCCCACTCTGTCTCTGGTGAATCCTTTCACTCCCTGTACTTCTGTCCTACACCACAGATCTTGTATGCAAAATAAATAAATTAATTTTAAAAAGTATTAAAAAAAAAAAGACCGAAGTTGGTCCTCAGCACGGAGGTAGGACAAATGTCTCTGGCCAACGTTGTCTAAGAGAGTTCCTTGTGCTTCAATCTGGGACTGAGAAGATAAAAGAGATTCAAAAAGGAGATGTTCAGATTGATCATCTCTATCCCTACAATATCTTGGAGAGTGCCAGGCCTTTCATAGACATGGTAATAGACACTCAGACTCCTTGAATGAATAAATCACTAGTCTGTTAGTCTATGCACTTACAGTTTCTTGTCTACTCCCTAGTGTTTTCTATGTCCTGACTTCCTCCTTTATCATCCAGTCTCCCCTGTTCTGTTTCCTACTCTCTCTGAGATCTTTTCTCAAGGCCCTGAAACTGGATATTCTAGTTATGATATAAGGTAGTGGTTAAAAACATGGGCTTTATGGTCACATAGATTTGGAGGTAGTACCCTCAATCTACCATTGAGTGGTGTGTGACCCTGGACAATTAGGGGAGCTTTTAGCTTATGACATAGCCTTTATTATTATTTAAGATATTGAAAGTTCACAAACCTCTGTAACTTTAAAGGGCTATTTAGTTTAGCATATATCTAAATTCTTGCTTTTCTGTTAAGAAATACCAAGGACTTACTCAAATTTTTACAAAGGAATTGAGGCAATATTGAAGCATAAATAATTTAAGATTGCTTTTGAACATCTGATATTGGTGGGACTATTCCTCTCTAGTAAATACATCTTTTTTTTTTTTAATTTAAAGAGGCATGTTTTATTTATTTATTTGTTTGATTGTTTATACATGCACTGGGTACAGTCAGAAGCGCGGGCGGGTGAGAGAATTCACCAGAGCCAGAGCGGGGAGCAGAGCAGGCAGAAGGACCGAAGTACACTGCTGAGGGGAGCAGCGGGCAACAGGAGAGGTCTGCGAGCCATGTGGGACCCTCCTCTGGTGGCCGGGGAGCAGCCGGGGATCGAACTGGCGCCGCAGAGGCCGCGGGCAGCCTCGCAGCCCAGCGCTCAACTGCTGCGCCACGAGGGAGGCCCACTAGTCAATACATCTTTATTCCAGTTCTCTCATATCTGATTTTCCAGGGCAATAGCAGAACCTTCTGGTTGTCTCCTCGTAACCATTCTATCGTTCTTTCATAGTAAAAGAAGTTTTAACTGGGTACATAACATCTCAGAAAAAAGTATTGTTATTTCCTAGCTTTCTTTCTAGTTAGAAGTGGTCATGGATATAAATCAGTGGTATGCAATGTTGGGGCAAGTGGGATTTAATCTTAACTGGTATCAGCTTCTAGAAAACTTCTTTAATGAAGTTTCACATGTCTTTAGTTTCTTCTCTGAATTTTTCTTCATACTGCTGTCTAGAACAAAGATGTGATGGTTGAGGACCTCCCTGGTGACCTAGGGCTAAGTCTCAGCACTATCACTGCTACATCTTGAGTTCCATCTCCTGCTGGGGAGCTAATCACATATGGCACAACAGATCTCTCCTGTCTCGCCCGCTGCTCCCCTCAGCAGTGCATTTCAGTCGATCTGCCTGTTCTGCTCCCCACTCAGTCTCTGGTGAATCCTCTCACCCCCCACACCTCTGGCCTACACCCCAGTTCTTCTACACAAAAACAAACATAAGAAAAAAAAAAAAGATGTGATGGTTGGAGCTCTGAGCCACCAACTTCGGCCATGGAAGACAACGAATGGCAAAACACTGCGCTGGAAATAGCCTGAATCCTGGAGTACACCACGGGATACAACCACTATGAGACTAACACACCGTTAAGAGAAATAAACTACATTGCTTAAACCATGGTTATTTGGGGGTTTCTGTCAATAGAAGTTGAATCCTAAAGCAGATTTATCTTCTCCTCTTCTCTTCTTGCTCTGTTGTTATTCTCCAAAAGGGCCACTAATTGTTAAAAGAATTCAAGTATGGTGATCTTTGCTCAATATCTTGTAGATCTTCAACATCTGTATGGACAACTCATTCAACTGGATTCTCAATTCTTGAATAGTTTTTTCAGATAATCTTGTCCTCTATACCACCTCAGCCACCCATGACTGTTCAATCTCCAAAAATCAGTCATTCAGACATCCTACTGTATGACCACAGCTTCCTCTTCTTGATTATTCAATTATTCCCACTATGACTCTTTTTGACCCAATTGGCACTTCTGGTCTATTTACCCTTTAAGCTTTGCTCAGTCCATTAACTCTCTTTTTCTTCCATTCATATTTAGCTCATATTACATGATTCATCTGTTCAACATTTTCTCACTGACCCAAGCTCTCTTGTCCCTCTGAGTTTTTGCTACATCTTCCTAGAAAAACCCTGGATGAACCCTATTATCCACTTTCTTGATTCCATAACCCAAACACCCAAACACTATCAAAGAAATTACACAATAGGCCAGACTGGGATCACTTTACATTTATGATAAAAGCTCATTTCACTTAAACAGCACATTAAACACTTATTCCTTCATTAAATCCCCTATCACATTGGGAGTAAAGACATTTTTCAAAAGGGTAGAAACCTATGAGAAGAAAGAACAGAAAAGGAAATCACAAAGGATAACGGATGTGAACACATACTTGGAAAGCAGGTGGGGGAGTTAGCAGAACTGAAAGGCTGAATACCAACTCCATGAAAGGAAATGCTGATGAGAAAGCAGCCAATTCACCTGCAGAACCCCGGAGGCATTCAGCATTTGGAAGCACTAGTTAATGAGTAAAGTTGGAACAGGAAATGAATGGAGCTATAAAGAGGAAGTTTGACAAAAACTGGTATAAGAGTGATACAGAAAGTGTTACACCTCCAGTGCCTCCCTGGAGGCACAAGGGGTTAAGCACAGCACTTTGAAGCTATCCGCAGCCTCTGCAGCACCAGTTCCATGCATGAGTTCGATCCCGGCCAGAGAGCTACACACATGGTGCAGCAGACCCCTCCTGACTCGCCCGCTGCTCCCCTCAGCAGTGTATTTCAGTAGATCCACCTGTTCTGTTCCCCACTCTGCCTCTGGTGAATTCTCTCATCCACCACACCTCTGGCCTGTACCCCAGTTCTTGTATGCATAAATAAATAAATCTTTGAAAAAAGTCACATCTCCAAGTCTTTTCCTTCATCCTGATAGGAGGCAGGAGATTTAGGCTGTGGAGAAACTGAACCAGAGAGAGTTTGGTTTGGGGAACATTATGCACAGAGCTTAGTACCATTTGAAAACAGTGGGTTAAGCAAACATCTGCCTATTCAACGCGAGACTCCCATGACTCTTGTGCCACTTAGCTCTAAGCATGTTAGTAGCTATATATATGGCCACTAGGCAAAGGATTAGAAAATTGCTCTCCAGAGAAACTGAGCAGCCCAGAATGTGATCTACAGATAAAGGCAGTCTTTGTTTCTCAGTGGGGTGGGACTATAAAAATGACCACTGCAAGCTGACTATAAAAATGACCACTGCAAGCTGCAATCATGCACAGTGATCTTCATAATCATTAGGAAAAATTACAATTATTTTATGACCTTAAAGATTTTTTTTCACAAAATGTGCACTCTTTCTTATTGTCAGGTATGAGTATATAGTGAAATGATGAAACAGTAAAACTGACCATTATTTAGCACACTGCAGTTTAAAATGTTGGGAACATTGAGAATAAAAGCTGGTGTGGTTTTTTGGGCAAAATTTACTAAGAACTAGTTTGATCAGTGATTACCTTCTTTTTTGTAGTATAATTTATAAAATTGAGCCAGCATCTTTTCTGTGTTTTGGGGTGGGAATTGTCATATTCTTTTCTAAGTTTGGATCAACTCTCAACACGTTATCCTTTGCACTTTGAATCTTGTGAAACATCTCTGAGAGATCCTTTAATGTGAATTTTTTGGCCAGTGTCACTTGCTCCGAGACACCATCCTTTGATCACAATTACTGTTCTTGTTTATGTTGATAAGTTCACCTTTGCTAAATTTCTCTGATTGCATATATAGAATCTCTCCTTTACAGCCATTTCATGATCCTCCATCTTTTGTCATATGTTATTCATGGAGTTGCCTTTCAAAAAAGACTTGTCTCATCAACATTAAATGGTGATGATCATCGTAACCGTCTCTCTTAAGTAATCCTTGAAATTTGGCTGCAAATTTTATAGCAGTATCCTCATCTATGCTAGTAGCTTCACCAGCCAGATTAACAATAAATTCATGTCTTCTTTTGAAATGATTAAAGCAGACTTTACTGGCAGTAACTACAATACTTTAACCTGAATGTGAGCCAAAGAGACTGGGAATTTCTTTTTACTAGTTTTCAATTCAAACTAGAAGTATCTTCCCAGTGCAATTTAAACTAAAAAACATTGATGCAACTTTGTCTTTTTTATATTAATTGAATTTGTACAGTGTTGTCTGCACCATAGCTTCATGCAGGACTGGGACATGTCCTGTGGATGCTTTCCTGCTGCCATTTTCAAATCACACTCAATTTCATTTCCAGCATTTTCACTTAATTTTTTTTTTTACTGTACTTTCATCTTTGTTGGCCAATTCTCTCTTTTGATTATCCATTTTTGCAAAACGTCATGTGGGTTTATCATGGGGACACAAGGAGGCAGCTTAACTATTTATATGCTTTGCCATTTGTGTGTACACTGAATAACACATTCACAGAGAACAATCACCAAAAGACTTTGAAAGAGGTGACATGATATTATGCAGTCCTGTATTTACATAGTGATTTGTGGGCTGAAGAAATAACAACACAGTTTGTACTTTATATAATTACTCACAGTTAATATACTTAGGTAACTGATATTGGAACTGTGCTGTTAGGGGACTGGTATAACTGAAACTGGTTCATATATCAAGCAAAACAAGGATTGCTTGTATTGATCATTGCAGCTTCACCAATGAAACTTTGGGTTCCTGCCTTATCATCTATATTGACACTTCACAGTAAACCTTAGAAGAACTTCCAGTCTAAAATGTAGACAACAGAGGAAAGTTTTTAACATGAAAGAAAGAAGATACACACACACTTGAGACACACACAAGCACACACACACTCTCACACACACACACACACACACACACAGAGAGAGAGAGAGAGAGAGAGAGAGAGAGAGAGAACAGGTAACATAAAGAATTAGGAATCACAATGGCATCAGACTTTTCAAAGCCACAATGGAAAATGAGACTCATTATTACCATCACTAGAAAATAAATTCTTTTCAATACTCTAAGGGGAAATTTCTTTTTTTTAAAAGATTTATTTATTTATGCATACAGGAGCTGGGGTACAGGCCAGAGATGTGGAGGGGGGGTGAGAGGATTCACCAGAGACAGAGTGGGGAACAGAACAGGCAGACTGATTGAAATACACTGCTGAGGGGAGCAGCAGGCGAGACAGGAAAGGTCTGCTGCGCCAGGTGGGTTGCTCCCTGGCCGGCCAGGGATTGCACTCGTGCTGCAGAGCCTGCAGATTGCTTCATGGTGCTGTGCTTAACGCCTTGCATCACCAGGGAGGCCTGGAAATTTCTTTTTAATAAGAATTTTATATCCAGCAAAACTGCTAATCAAGACTTAGGTCAGGAAAAGTAAAATTTTAGACATGCAAGGTCTTAGAAAATTTCTATGCACCCCTTTTCAGGAAATGACTAGATCAAGTGCTCCAGAAGGAATATTCGAGACCCAGGAAACAGGAGCTTCATCAAAGGAGGCAAAGGAAAGGAAGCACTAAGATGAGAACTGTGCAGCAGGCTAGAGGCCAATCAGTCCAAACTGGAGCACGAAGATGGAGGTCTGCAGCACAGGTGTCTCCATTAAAAAAAAAAAGAAAATGGAACTGACATAATCCTTTAACTGTGTGGAAACCAATATTCTGGGGAGAGTGGAATTAAAAGAACTTTGATAATAGGCAAATAGTAATTCAACAAAGTTTTAAATGAGTAAAACTCACTTGGAGAGAAGAAGGAATGTAGTGGAAAAGAGATATATTATGTGGCTCAGCAGTGAAAGAAATTGGCATTGTTATAATAATGTAAATGATAAATATAAATTTAAATAATCGTGATGTAACTATTGGAAAGATAGAGGGTAGGGAAGTGTGTAAGTGAGTGGTGTTTTAAAGAACAAAACCCTAATCTTTTCTTAAATTAGTGATGATTTGATGATTTTCTTCTCTATGTTAAATTTTTTTCTCTATTGTCTTTCTGCTTTTAAACATTCATAAAATTATCCAACTAATAAAACAAAAAAAGTGCCATCTAGCCAAATAAGCAAAAATCCCTCAAACTTGAAAACAATTATTCTAACCACCTTTTCTTCCGTACTTCTTATCATGACCAAATGTCTTGACAGAGAGATTTATTTCACTTCCTCCATTTTGTCTGTCAAAAATCTACTTCCTCTGCAAAATAGTGAGTTTGGCAAGGTTTCAGGGCACAAGGTCAATATATGAAAGTCAATTGTATTTTTACAAGCTGTCCATTCTCTGCAAATCGATCGACAAATTCAATGCTATCCCAATCAATATTCCAGCAGATACGTTGGTACAAATAGACAAGATGATTCTAAAATTTACATGAAAATTTTAAGGACCTAGATATAAAAAATATTTTAGAAAAGAACAAAATGGGCATATTTGCACTACCTGATTACAAGTTTTACTATTCAATTATACTAATTTAGACAACGTTGTATTGATTTAAGAACAGATACATAGACTGATGAGTGAAAGAGAATAGAATGTATATATGTATGTACATATATACACACATGCATATTTTCAATACATATAAAATATAATAAATAAAAATTCAATATACAGCTTATTTTGACAAAAACATCAAAGTTGATCAATAGGGAAAGTGTATTCTTTTTAACTAATAGTGCTGAAACAACTGGATATCTTAATGCAAAAACTGAACCTCTACTGTTGCTTCATACTAGACACAGAAATTAAGTTGAAATGGATCATAAGCCTAAACTAAAAACCTAAAATTATACAACTTTAGAAGAAAAATAATACAAGAAAATCTTTGTGACTTTGGGGGTAGACCACAGCTTCTTAGAACATAAACCACAAACCATGAAAAAAATTAATAAATTGGTCTTCATCAAAATTTTAAAACTTTGCTCTTCAAAAGACATCATTAAGAAAATGAAAAAGGCAAACCAGACTGGGAGAAAATATTCACAGTCCATAAATCAGATGAAGGACTTGTATCCAGAATATATATATATATATATATATATATATATATATATATATATATATATATAAAAGAGGTCAACAATAAGAAGAAAACTAATGTAATTTAAAAAATGGGGAAAGGTTTTGAACAGATACTTAACAAAAGAAGACATGTGAATGATAAATAAATACATGAAAATATACTTAATAGTATTAGTCTTCAAGGAATTGAAAATTAAAAAAACACTACTCATGTAGTAGAATAGCTGAACTTTCAAATATTGACCATATCAAGTATTCATTAGGATGTGGGAAAGCTGAACCTCTCCTCCAGTGCCAGTGGGAATGTACTATTTTACAACTACTATTCACTCAATTTGGAAAATTGTTCGAAAATTTTTTAAAACAGTGAACTTTCACCTACTGTGTGACCTAGTTATTTCACTTCTAGGTATTTAAGCAAGAGAAATGAAAACCTATGTCCATACAAAGACTTGTACACAAATATTCATAGCTTTTTTTTGTTTTGGTAATAGCCCCAAACTGGAAATCACTAAAATGTTCATTATTTCGTGAATGGAAAAGTAAATCCATTAAACAGAATAAATAAGGGGAAAAAATTATTGGCATAATCATCAGTGTGGATGAATCGCAAAATCATTATGCTGAGTGAAAGAAGCCAGGAGTAAAAATGTGCATATTCTATGATTCTGTTATTATAAAATTATAGAAAATGCAAACTAACACACTGTAACAAATAGCAGACCAATGGAAGTGTGTGAATGAGGGAGGACTGCTTACCAAGAGGTACAAGGAAACTGTGGGTGGGGATGATAGAAATATTTCTTATATTCAATTATGGTTATGGTTTCACAGATATATACATATGTCATAGCTGAGTGAATTGTGTAATTTAAATATGTGAAGTTTACAATTGAAGTTACAAACTTCAATTATATCTCAAGAAAATTGTTTTAAAAAGGAAACCAACTACTGAAACGCCATATATGAATCTCAAAATTACTACGCTAAGCAAAAGAAAGCAGATACAAAATAGTGCATATTGTGTGGTTCCATTTACGAAACATGGAAAAATAGACAAATCTAATCTGTCATGTTTGCCTGGCACCAAGAACACGCAGTGGAGATCAATTGAGAAGGAGCAATTGGTCTGTATCTTTGTCAAAACTCATCAACTATTCACTCTAAATGGGTGCATTTTATTTTATGTAAATTATAACTCAATAAAGGTGATTAAAATTAATCATTTTCAGATGATATGCTTGGTTATCCAGAAAATTAAAAATAATTTCTAAACTAGGAGAATTAATAAGTGAATTTAACGAGGTCGTTGTTAATGAGGTCAATATACAAAAATCAATTACATTTCTGTATACCAGAACAAAGGACTTAAAATGAAAATTTAAAAACTATACTACCATTACTCTGGATCTTCGGACAGAAAGAGAGCAAATGGAAAAGCTGGTAAAATCCTAATAAATTCTAAAGTTTAACTAATTGTATTATATTAGTGGCAGCTTCTTAATTTTGACAAAAGTATCATGGAAATGTAAAATGTAAACACATAGAGCAAACTGTATGAGGGGTATACAAGCACTTTCCATTTTATCTTTGCAACTATCCAGTATATCTAAACTTAGTCCAAAATAAAACATTAGAAAAATCACTTAAAACAAATATATGATAGGGCCTCCCCGTTGGTGCAGCAGTTGAGTGCTGGGTTGCGAGGCTGCCCGCGGCCTCTGCGGCGCCAGTTCGATCCCCGGCTGCTCCCCGGCCACCAGAGGAGGGTCCCACGTGGCACGCAGACCTCTCCTGCCGCCCGCTGCTCCCCTCAGCAGTGTACTTGGGTCCTCCTGCCTGCTCTGCTCCCCGCTCTGGCTCTGGTGAATTCTCTCACCCGCCCGTGCTTCTGACTGTACCCAGTGCCTGTATAAGTAAATAAAAAATAAATAAATAAATAAATAAACAAATATATGATATAAAATGAAGTTTATACCTAGTGATAGAATTACTGATAAAACTTAAAAACAGTAATTTGCTGTTTATATCTGGTGAGACATACCTTAAGGAGAAAATAATTGCAAACAAATTAACAGTAAGAAGAACAACACACCTCAACCCTCAGTGTATCAGCAAAAACAGTCATTCATTTACCATCTAGATGCAATGCAGCCTTTCCAGTCTTCTTCATATTTTAAAGTTACCTTACAAATAATTTACAGAAATAAGACTAAAAGTATAGTGGAAATAAATATATATATTTTAAAGATTTATTATTTATTTATTTATACAAGCACTGGGTATAGTCAGAAGTGCGGGAGGGTGAGAGATTCACCAGAGCCAGAGCGAGGAGCAGAACAGGCAGACTGACTGAAATACACTGCTGAGGGGAGCAGCGGATGGCAGGAGAGGTCTGCGCGCCTTGTGGGACCCTTGCCGGTGGCCGGGATCTAAACGGCGCTGCAGAAGCTGCGGGCCGCTTTGCAGCCAGCGCTCAACCGCTGTGCCACCGGGGAGGCCCCTATAGTGGAAATAAATTTATAAAAACATTTACAAGGATTTTAATATAACAAATAATTTTATATCAAGTAAATTTTAACACAAAAATCTCACCAAGAATGTGGAATATCTTATAACAAAAAGGAATGGTTTCAGTTCATGTCACAAATATCACAAGTAAGAAGTTCTACTAAACGACTGTCATTCCTTTTTTGGTTTGTCTTTTTCTTTTCGCCCCTTTATTTTCTCATTAGAAATATTCACTCATCAGTTCTTGAGTTTGAGAAAATTCATCTAGGATATCTTCATCTGAAGATGCATGGTCTGAGATTTCACTTAAGCAATCAGTTACACTATAATCATTTGAGTCTGGAGTGATGTTTCCTTCTCTTTATATTCACATTCTGATTCATCTATTGTGAGACACTCTCCTTAGTCAATTTTCTTCTATTTCCTATTATCAGAATAAATTTGTTAAAAAAATCTGCATTGTCAAATGCAGATGCTTTTATTAAAAGCTTTTATTAAAAGCTAAGAGCAAGCTAAAAAACAAAA